>NC_134507.1:3059525-3359525 GCF_027942865.1 Odontesthes bonariensis | reverse complement strand
CTTGGTCAGGCCCTGCGGCCTCTTGGTCGTGGTCAGGCCCTAAAGCCTCGTGGTCAGGCCCTGTGGCCTCGTGGTCATGGTCAGGCCCTATGGCCTCTTGGTCATGGTCAGGCCCTAAAGCCTCGTGGTCAGGCCCTAAAGCCTCGTGGTCAGGCCCTAAAGCCTCGTGGTCAGGCCCTAAAGCCTCGTGGTCAGGCCCTGTGGCCTCTTGGTCGTGGTCAGGCTCTAAAGCCTCGTGGTCAGGCCCTAAAGCCTCGTGGTCAGGCCCTAAAGCCTCGTGGTCAGGCCCTAAAGCCTCGAGGACGGCTGGGGCCGGGGCCAGCTCTGGAACCGCTGGGGCCGGGGCCAGCTCTGGAACCGCTGGGGCCGGGGCCAGCTCTGGAACCGCTGGGGCCGGGGCCAGCTCTGGAACCGCTGGGGCCGGGGCCAGCTCTGGAACCGCTGGGGCCGGGGCCAGCTCTGGAACCGCTGGGGCCGGGGACTGGGATGCTGGAGTGGTGAGGGAGGGTGTGTACAGCGCGGCTACCCTCTGTGGCTCCATGCCAAAGATATCCAGCATGGCAGCGCGCTGTACACACCTCACCTCTTCCCAGATGTGCGTCACTCCTGACATCTGCAGGAGGACCTGCTTCTGTAAAAAAAAGTCAATGAGCTCATTGGAAGAGTTCAGTTTCTCCCAGGAGGTGCAGCTCGATCCCGCTAGAAGTCCCCAGCCAGCTCCCAGAAGGCAGTGTAGTCCGCCGCGTCCATTTCTGGCCGGATCTTTCTGTCAAGGTGTGGTGTGTAGAAGGGGAGGACACGGATGCGGACTTACGAAGAAAAGGGTGATTTATTAACAAAAAAACAAAGTACAAAACAAAAGGCGCGGCAAAGCCGGATTCAAAATACTTGACTTAAATAAATACTTGGAAAAACAAAACAAAACACTTAACATGGCATAGATAATAAATACTTAACTTTGATGGAAACGTGGCGTGGAAACGTGGCATCACAACTAACAGTAACATCAACACTGACATCAACAAAGATCCGGCAAAACTGAAAGGGGAGGCAGGAAACTAAATAGGGAGTGAGAGTGATTGGGGAGTGAGTGCAGCTGAGGGAAAAAACACAGGTGAAGTGAGTGAACTAATGACCTGAGTGAGGGAAGTGAAGGGAAAACTAAACATGGACTGAAAAGAAACATAACCTAAACATGAAAACTAAAAACATGAGTCTCTGGGCGTGACAGAAACATATGCATTTCTTAATTCTGTAACAGTTTGAGTCCAGAATAATCATGCATGCTCATGTCTGCTCACTTTAAGTTTTTTTGGAAATGCCTCAAGAATGACCATGTAGGATAAGATGTAGACACACCTGTTATGACCATGCAAAAATGAAGATAGTGGGCACATCCTGAGGGGGAGGACACTCATACTGATACCTATAAAAAAGATGAAAGTTAGTTGGAGCGATATTAGAGTTGATTTATCATGGTGTATGAGGTCACGGCCAGTTAACAAAGAGAATAAAGCAAGGGGGAGGAGATTGGGAGGAACCCCTTTGAGAATAAAAACTGAAGCCACAGGAAACCAAGCCAGTCAACCCTGGGGTTGATTCACTGTATGTTTGGCCTGTATTTCTGATATTGGTGAAACAAATGTATCCTGTTCGCACATTGCTGTCTCCAGAAGATCATTTTTGCCTTATCTTTGTCTCCTGATTCTGCACCTACCAATGATACAACTGAACAACTATATTTGAGTACTTTTGAACGTAGATGATTCCTCCAGAGCAGTGATACTCACTATTTTTTTTCACAAGAGCCACATTGGCAGCAAAATCAAGGGAAGAGCCACTTTTACCACAACATACTAAAGTCCCCTTTTGCAAATATGCATTTCTACATATAAAACATCCCACAAAAAAAGAAACAACACAGCCAATAGATTTTCAATTCAGACCACATTTGCCTTAATACTGGGATGAGCGGAAGCTGGCCTGCATGTCCTTGACTTTCTTCATGTTGTATTTGTAGTTTGTTGTTGTAATCATAGTGAGACATTCAGGATGAGCATGGTTTTTGTGCTGGTTTTTGCTCTTTTTAATCAAAAACCGATCCATTGTGCCCGCATCTCGCGCTGGCTAAAGGAGCTAGCGTGCTCTGCGGTCAGGTGTGAGGTGGTTTAAGCGGGCTGCGTTGCCAGGTTTAACAGAGCCCCCTTTAGAAAACACCATTAAGCCTTAATTAATACTTAATAAAAATACTTAATACTACAAAAACGCAAACTCAATAAAAATACTTAATACTGTGCAGTATTCGCTGTATGTTATTTGAAAAAATGTATTGTTATTGTTACCATATTGTTATAAGCTACTATGCGAGTGCGAGCCGCCAGTTAAAGCTTGAGGAGCCGCATGTGGCTCGCGAGCCGCGCAATGAGTATCTCTGCCCTAGATGAAAGTCCAGGCTGGCAGAGGTGACTTAGAGAAAACATAGCCCACAACATGAGCTATATTTTCAAAGGGCAAAATGATCTAACGCTAAGCTACCTAGAGGTGCGTAAGTTGCCTTAATTGCCCAACAGCTTTTGAGAAAGCTATTCTGATTCTCGTTTTATTACCTAATTTTCATTACCTCTTGCTATTTATTCCTCTAAAATGGGCATTGCACCTGATGCTTTACATAAGCAATTGCAAATAAAAAGCCACCCTGCAGTTTCTCTTCTTCTTCCCATCATTCCCCTCCCTTTCATTCACCACACTCTCATTATCCGCATTATCCCATTCTATCACTTGCTGCCCCCCTTCTTAAAACCCCCAATCCTGGTGAGTGGGCAATCTCAATGGGCAATAACCCAGCAAGGCTCTTTTTGACTTAGCGCTACCTGCTATGCTAATATCATTAATCAATAGAGCCGAGATTGTCTTTGCTGCAATTTGAAGGATCTAAGTGTCCCAGCGATGTACAGGTACCTTTTCTTTTATTCCATCCTCCTTCTATCTTCTCACTCCTTCTTTGCTTTGGAAAGAAGAAAAAAACTAATTTGTGAAGGCCCCCAAGATGACTGACTTAATGATGGCCACAGAAGTTTTTCCAACAAATTTCATGGGGCATGATCCAAAGATAATAGCTTTTCAGCCCCAATGACAATCCAATTACCGTGCCAATCAAAGCCCACGGCATGCTGTCTAATTATGATCAAATCTGGCTGTCAGCTCAAATGCTAAAACAGCAGCTTTAAGTCCAACAAATCACAGTTTTAGAAATCAGCTCAGTCTGTCCATCCAAAATCAGGTAAAAGTAGGGAATATTGGGAAAATCATTCTGAACAACATTTTTGACAGTCTTTATTATCCATTCATTGTAATGAATCCAAGGTAGTTTTTTTTGTTGTCCCAAAATGCAAGGAATTTATAAAGAGCAATGCTTGTTCTCTCTCGACCAGACATAAACAGACAGATACACAACATGCATAAACAGACACAAAAGACCAAAACTGTTGCTCACACTTTCTAACCAACAAAAACGTGGCATCAATAACACAAATGATTAAACATTCATGGCCTTTTCAGTGGAACATCTGCTGTGTGTGGGGCTCTACCCTCGGGGACCAGACAAATCAAGAGGATTTCCTCCAGAGAAGCTCAAGAAAGCAATAGAATGGGCAGCGCAGGAGATTTACACACGCTTCTGCACGCACACATGAATGAACAGACAATTGTTTTCATGTGTGCACAAACACTGCCTCACATAAACAAAATACAAGACATAGTGGAAACCAGCTTAGATGAGCAGCTTTTGCAGTGTATGCTGGAAAATACAATGTTTTTAGTTTAGGGATGGTGAGATCAAGATGTTTTGTCTCCAATACTGATCGATACTTGACATTGCATCGGGACTTTCCTAATTTTAGCAAACATCTACAAACACACACAAATACAGACAGGCTTCTGCATAACATGCAGAGAGAAAGATATTTTCCAATGCTACAGTATCTGGGATTTGGTGATGTCCTGTGGCATAAATTTCATTTCACAACTAAATGCACATCTCTCAGTTTTCAGTAAAGATATTTATGCTGATAGTGTTTGAGAAGTAGTTGGATTGAATTGGATGAATGATTAGTATTCTTGAATAAAACAACATTTCTCCTCAGTTAAGCTAATATGCTGACACTTTGGACAACTTGCTATGTGGAGGATGAATCCTGGGTCCACCAGAAATCCAACTGGTAGTGTTTCAATGATTTTCATAATGTTGCTGAAACTTTAAAACAGCTGTGATAGATATTGCTGATCGTTAATTATATTTATTTCAAAATGAGGCCTAAAAATGGAAAACAAAGTACACCTTAAATGACAGAACAACTTACACTGGTGACAATATAGTAATGTATAAAATGCATAGGAAAATGTAACTCAACAAATTTTTCAAATACCAATTCCACTTACCTGATCTACAAAAAATCCACAGAAGAGCATAGTTTAAAAAGAAAGTATTCCTGCTTCCCAACTAATTTTATATTTCTTATGGTAAACAGTATTTTTTTTTTTTTTTACTGGTTCATTTTCACTTAAAATGACAACAAATGTAAGTTCTCCAGCCTTCAAGTTCTAAGCTTTCTCAAAGTAAAAGTTCCTTAGAAGAAAATGTCAAAGATACAAAATGGTTCACCAGTAATCTACTCCTAAAACGAGTGTGTATGTATGTTGTACCTTTAGTAGTTCACATGCTTAAATATTATTTATGTAATTTAACATTTTAACAAAGCGTTCTCCCTTCCCTTTGACTGTATTATGGCTTTGCGTCTTTACATCTTCAACATGCAAATGAGCACACAAAGCTAACCTTTACTGAGATAGAGGCACCCATTGACACTAGAACAGCCGTATAAATGATTTCAGTTGATAACATTGCTCGTGTCCAGATTTCATTAGCAGCACATTAGCTGCAGTTTTATGCTCTATGTTTATTGCAGGCCTGACATGATCTATAAATAACAAGTCAAGCGGGCGTGGACATTGGGGAAGGCTTTGGCTCTGTAATGCTAAGGAGATCTATCATTACAGCTGACAATTGCTAATAGCCAGTCCCTTGGGTCAATCTCAAATTACAGCAGTTCAGTTATATGCCATAATTTCTGGACAAAATTTCAGGTTCAATATTGGTAATTTGCCTAATCAGCTGAAGACACTGGAAGTCAATACTTCAGATCTAGCTGGGAAGTTTCCAGTGTTTTTATCATATGTTTATGTGATCCTTCTGTATGTATTTAACTTTTCCACATAAGACTCAATCAACAATGACCCATTTATCAGCTGAGGTTTGCAACTTTTTTCTACAGACTTTCCAGATTCACAGTTCACAATTTCAATACAGAACTACATTGCAGGGTATTAAGATTAATTCTAAACATTTAGAATAGATATTGTTTTATTGTTGTAGAATAGAATAGAATAGAAATTGAAATTAGTCAAGTAGCTAAAAAGAAAAATTGAAATTTACAATGATTGTACATTAGACAACAACAACAATAATAATACTAATAGTACTTCTACTAATAATAACAATAAAAGACTCAATAAATAAATCAATCAATTTGAGAGGAACTCAACAGTTACTGTTATAAACCCTCATGGCTGGAACAAAGGCCCTCCTGAAGCTCTCAGTCCTGCAGCCTCTCACTGCAGCTGCTCCTCTGTCCTGCAGGATGTTGTGGAGAGGATGGTTATTATTCTCCACCACAGCACCAAGAGGGTCCAGCCTTCTGCCCACAACAGAACCAGCCTTTTTCACCAGTTTGTCCAGGCGCCTACAGTTTCTGTCTGTAGTGCAACTCCCCCAGCAGACAGCAGCATAGAACAGTGCACTCTCAATGATAGTGTGATAAAACATGCACATCATGTCACTACAGACATTGAAGGACCTGAGCGTCTCAGGAAGAAGAGATGGCTCTGGCCCCTCCTGTACACTGCTTCTATGTTGGCAGACCACTCCAGTTTATTATCCAGCACCACCCCCAGGTATCTGCAGGTCTGAACAGTCTCTATCTCCCCTCCATCAATGCGGACTGACTGGTATGGGGTTTTAGATCTCCTGAAGTCCACCACCAGCTCTTTGGTCTTGGTGGTGTTCAGGAGCAAACAGTTACTTTTGCTCCAGTCAGTAAAGGCCTCCACAAGGTCCCTGTACTCCTTCTCCTGTCCACCGTGCACACATGCCACAACAGCCGTATCATCAGAATACTTCTGAATGTGGCAGGACTCTGAGGCTCTGTTACATTAATTCATTTCACCATTTCTTCGTGTCGGCGTGTTGCAAACTATTTACATTTACACTGAAACAGGGATCGGCTGATTCGCTAGTCACATGACTAATCAGCCATCACATCACATGATCGCCCTTGCATCTGGAGCATGAGCAACTGCTTTATATTAACCATTCTTCGGCGACAACAACTTGGTCCACGAAATTGTCCCACCATGCGCTGCTTCTTCCCGGTCTAACCCAAAAGCGGCGCTCCATGTACGGCTTGCGTTGCTGCTGTGGCTGGGTCTCATTATAAAAGCTGAGTAGCTAGAGCTCAGCACTGCGTATCCCCGTTTCTCCCCGTTTACAACTGCTAAAATCAGCATTGTATGCGAATGCTTACGTGGGCTCCGGCGTCTTTGAATCCTTCCACCTGTGAAGTCGTATTCCAGTATTTTAATGTAAATGGACAGTGCATCTGCGATAGAAACGATATAGAAACAGATTAGTATAAACGGACCCTGAGTTGTACCTGAAGTCTCATGTGTACAGGGTGAAAAGAAAAGGAGCCAAAACAGTACCCTGCGGAGCCCCAGTACTGCATTCCAGTGTTCCAGAAACACATTTCCCCATCCTGACATACTGTGGTCTGGCAGACAGATAGTCTATAATCCATGATGTCAGGGAGGGGGCCACACCCATACCGAGCAGCTTGTCTTTCAGTATGGGAGGCTGTATGGTGTTGAAGGCACTGGAGAAGTCAAAGAACGTGACTCTCACATATGAACCAGGCACATCCAGCTAAGCATATGCCCGATGCAACATGTACAGAATCACGTCTTCCACTCCTATGTGTTTCTGGTAGGCAAACTGGAGGGGATCAAGAGCCTCAGCAACCTGCAATCTCATGCAACGAACAAGGAGTCTCTCCAAGGTCTTCATGATATGAGATGTCAAAGCCACCGGTCTGTAGTCATTCAGCTCCACCGGTTGCCCTAATTTGGGCACCGGTATGAGACAAGAAGTTTTCCACGGCACCGGGACTTTTTCCATCTGAATGCTCATATTGAAGAGCCTCTGAAGAGGGACTGCTAGCTGACCAGCACAGTCCCTCAGAAGCCTTGGACAGACTCCATCTGGGCCTGAAGCCCTCCCTGACTTAAGTCTCCTGAGCTCAGCTCCAACCTCCTCTGTAGTTAGACACAGAGGTTGTAGCGGAGGGATGGCGACAGGAGTGATGTTGCTGTCAATCATAGAGATGGGGGTGCAGGTGCAGGTGCAGCTGGAAAGAGGAGGCCAGGCATTGGGAGCAGCCACAGAGGTGAAGGTGCAGCTGGGCTCAGGAGGCTTGGAGGTGGTAACTCAGTTATTACTTTTGTTTGATCAAGTAAACGTTTTTGCATTTGGACCTGTTTAGTTATAATAGTTCTCAAACGTGTTCTCTGACAGTGTGCGCTACTCTTATGGCACTTGATAATATAGATAGTCATAAAGTAAAATGTTAAAGTAAAAACATTTAAGAAACATTTTAATAAGTTTGTGTTTGATTTGCTGCACGGTGGTGTGGTGGTTAGCATCGTCGCCTCACAGCAAGAAGGTTCCAGGTTCAACACCCAGCTGGGGCCTTTCTGTGTGGAGTTTGCATGTTCTCCCCGTGTCTGCGTGGGTTCTCTCCGGGTACTCCGGCTTCCTCCCACTGTCCAAAAAATCATGCATGTTAGGTTGATTGGCATCTCTAAATTGTCCTTAGGAGTGAGTGTGAGCGTGCATGGTTGTTTGTCTCGTATGTCTCTATGTGGCCCTGCGATGGACTGGCGGCCTGTCCAGGGTGTACCCCGCCTCTCGCCCATTGACTGCTGGGATAGGCTCCAGCCCACCCGCGACCCGATCGACGGATTCAGCGGTATAGATAATGGATGGATGGATGGATGGATGGTGTTTGATTTTTAAAACTTCCGTGATCAAACAAAAGTAATAACTGAGTGAGCTCAGAGAGTTGGACAAAAGTGTATGCTTGTTACTTTTGCTACACTGATTTAAATACTACAAACCCCATTTCCAGAAATTATGAAAATTTTTCCTAAATTCAACAGAAATTTAAATCTGTAATTTGTTATTTTGAAGTAAAATAAATCATCTTTAAAATAAAATAAATCATTCTCAGTGTCTTCAAAGACTAACCACATTGGATTTAGACAATAAAAAATTATTCTTATGCCAGCAATAGACTCAAAATGTTAGGATAAAAGCATTGTAAACATTGTACTCCATCACCCTTCCTCTTACTGACAAGTTTTTATTTGGAAAGTGATGATCCAAATTGCTGGTGTATTTGTTTATTCCTGCTGAATAAAAGATTTCAGATTCTTCTATTGTCTTTGTCATTTCATTACCCTCTTCAGGATGCCCCATACAGTTTACATAGAAAACAGGTCTTGACTGCAGAGGCCAGTCAACCACACACTCTAGCTGTGTTCGAAACCGGCTACTACATACTACATACTTCCATACTGCATACTCATTCGATCAGACAGTATGCAGAGCGTTTACACACAATGCATTTCGCTCCTGCCCGGGCCGAAATCAGCCGGCCTGAAGCTGATTTCTCTTAAGCTCTAAACTCTGTAAACTTTAGCAACATTTGAAACATTTTCAGGCGACAAAGTAGTCGTTTAGATCCCCAACGTGTTGAAAATCTGACAAAATACCGGCTATTTACAACTTTGTTCCCACGAATTTGGCGCAACTAAAGCTAGCCGCAGTGAGCGACGCACTTCCGGTTATTTTCACAAAATAAAATACCCGTTGCCTTTTATCACAGGGAAAGCCATTACCATACAATTGGTGCTTTTGTTTTGAAAACAGGAAGTAAACCTAGCCTCGTTGTAGCTAGCTTGAAACTGCCGTTTTGACAGGAAATGACGATCGGCGACGTCACGTTACGTTGCATCTTGGGTAGTTTGAGTATGAGTAGTAACCTCATGATGAATACTCAACATTTCGGAGAATCTAGTATGCATCCGGGAACTTAGAAAAAGTTTAAAGTTAGTATGGGGTAGTAGGAGAAGTAGGCGGTTTCGAACACAGCCTCTGTGTCTATGAAACCACTCTGTTGTAAGTTGTGTAGAATGAGATATGAATTGTCCCACCGAAAAACCATGGCCCCCATGGAAAAGATTTTGCCTTGATGGTTCAATGTGTCTCTCTCAATTTCCAACATACACTTCTGTATCAATGGTACCTTCAAGTCACCCATGCTATGGACACTAATACGCCCCCAAACCATCACAGAAGCTGGCTTTTGCACATTTAATTGATAACAGCCAGGATGATCTTTCTTTTTTGGCATGTGGAACCTGACTTTTGCTTTTCCTAAAGCAGCTGAAACATGGACCAGATTACATTTTTCCACTGTCTTCCCCTTTATGAAAGTCATGCCCAAACATCTTGGTGGCTTGTCTGTACAGAGTTGATATAAAGTTTCATTCTTGCATAATACAATTTAAAGTTACATTGTCTGTATGTATTGGCAGACTATCTTGAGAGAAAGTGGTTTTCCAAAGTACTCTTAGGTCCATGTGGCTATATTGATCATGGTGGCATGACAGTTTCTCTTGCAATGCTGCCTGGAATGCATCCAACAATGATTTCCAAAATTGGCCTATGTCCAGTGAGATTTCCACAGACTCCCCGTAGATGATGGAAGACCTACGTTCTTTGTGTATTGAGAACATTTTTTTACATTTTTTTTTAACTGTTTGATACATTTCTGACTTTGACATAAAACTGAAACACAACCTATTGTTGCTTGAAAAGACAAAGTCTTTGGCGGATACTCCTTTAATACTGAACTCTGACACCCTCCCCTGTCACCAGCTAATCTGCTGATTTTAGATTCATCAACAGTAATATTACTTGTATATTCCATAGACTTCTCTGTCTTTCTTTGCTTTTGACCCAACTTGTTTTTGAGTGCATTGCTGGTATCAAAGTTTAGATTTACTTATATTTTTAAATACAATGAAATCCTTTCTTTATATAACAAATTAAATGAATACAAATAATCAAATTAATGTTCAAAGAGGTGAGTGGGAGTGTGGATGGTTGTTTGTTTAATTTGTCTCTATGTGGCCCTGTGATGGACTGACGACCTGTCCAGGATACATCCTGCCTCTAGCTATGACAGCTGGGATAGGCTCCAGCCTCCCACTACCCAGATATGGATTAAGCAGTTATGGAAAATGGATGGATGAAGGGTCAAAGGAATTATAGATTAACTGTAATTTTTTTCTTGCAACTGTACAGTGTTTAAGTTGACAAAAAAAAAGTTTTGGCAACTTAATAGCTTAATTTCGCTTTACTTTTTTGTTAGAACCGTCGCCTCAGTAAAAGGATTTGATTCTTGGCAAATTCTACACTTCTGTGTAGAGTTTGCATGTTCTCTTTGTGTATGTGTGGGTTCTCTCCGGGTACTCTGGCTTCCTCCAGATTCCTAAATT
The DNA here is from genome assembly GCF_027942865.1 of Odontesthes bonariensis. NCBI lineage: Eukaryota > Metazoa > Chordata > Actinopteri > Atheriniformes > Atherinopsidae > Odontesthes > Odontesthes bonariensis. The sequence continues at coordinate 3,348,791 of NC_134507.1, read as the reverse complement.
GGATGGTTTAAATGATATTAGGAAGAAATTCTTTACCTTATTTCTAGTTTCAATACGGGATTAAAGGTTGAGCACGGTATTTTTGCAATATTACCTGGAATGAAACAGTTAAATATCCAAATCCCCCATTCAGTAGCATTTGGCTACTTGCTCACTGTAATTTTGTGCCATGACTATAATAATCTATATTTTATTATTACATTTTGACACCATAAAGGTACAGAATCTCTTGGATTCGGATTGTCACATGAATGACTATTCTATTTTTTGACACATGATGTGCATAATAGGCAGATTATCAGCTTTTTATTTTAGCTTCTTCAGTGTCTCAACCATCTGACACAACAAATACCTCTAATAAAGTGACAGTCACAGAGTGAACATGATTAATCCTTCTATGAGCATCACATATGCACACCTTTCACTAAACCACAGTGACACGCAGTGATAAAAGGCTTGCATTGATATGATTGACTCTGGCCAAGTATTAGCTGTTTCAAGCACAGATTTACGTCTCTGTCCTCCGCCAAAGTTAAAAGCTAATAAATAAAACCCACAGATACGTTAATCATGAACACCAGAAGAATTTCAGTGAAACTGTGAAGGCTGACATCAGAGCTGAAAGAACAAATATCACAAATGTAAGCCGTTATAAATTATAGCTATAAATCATAAAAGTTATTCATTATAAAATGTACGAGAATCTTACTTAAAATTTTTAATTCATAAACTTAAGATATCAACTGTACCTTCGAAGAGCAGATTAATATAACTTTATTAATATGTACTTTTAAATTTTAGATGAATTAACAGTTTAAGGAAATTTCAGCACACAGCAAAGCCATTGTCATATCAAAGGTGGGATGCCCCTATACAGTTGCTATGCAGGGTTCTGATGTCCATATGATGGATTATTTTTTCTGCCAAAATAATTTAGAGAAATATAATAATCTGTAAGGAAAAATTCATTGTACAACAAAAGATGCCAAGTTGAAGGATGACAAGACAAAGAAAAAAAATAGGTTGAAACGTTTCAGATATGAAGATATAAAATGTCCTACTGAAATTTTCAGAGGAACGTGGGAATATCTGATGAAAATAGAATGATAGATGAAGAGAGGGAGTAAGGGAAAGAGGGTTGACAGACAGGTCAGAGATAAGCCAAGGTTTAAGCTGACAGGAATTAATAACTCTGATGGAGATCTGACATAATTTTAGTGAAAATTAAAATAGTCCCCTGGCCTCAACAACAATAAGCACTATTGTGATTATTCCCTGCAAAGTGTAAATAACACTGACTTGACTACTACTTTGTGGACAACTAATTCTAATTTCTGTTTGGCTTAGGTTTCTATGACTAATTGCATCAGCAGTGTAAAATTGTCATTTTTCAATTCAATTCAGTTTTATTTATAAAGCGTCAAATTACAACGAATGTCATCTCAAGGCACTTCAATACTACAGTCCACTTCAATTCATTGTAATCATGATCCAATCAAATCCAATTAATTAAATTCAAAATTAGTCCAAATCATACATACATGTAACTGCATACAACATGAAATAAACAGAACAAATGTACGATTAATAGTGATTATTTGACCCTAGCTGAACAGTTGATATGTTTTCAATCAGAAATCAACATCTTACTTAATAATAATTGGTTGTTGGTAGGGATGTCCCCATCCGATCACATGATTTCAGACTTGATCAAAATCGGACGTTACATCCCGATCAGGGATCGGATATGTAGCCTATCTATATATGAATATATTCTCTTCTTTTTTTTTTTTATCAGAACTATAATATTTCAAAACAAATGGAAAAAAAACAGCTTAGTATTTACTGTTATGTGGTGGTACCATGGATGTATTATGGGTGGTACGGTCAGACCGTCTCAACCATAGACATAGTATAGGTAAACGCCTCATAGACTGACGCTGTCTATTGGAGCTGACGTATCAGCACGGCCGCCATCTTGGATGGGCCTCCAATGCCTCCACATTGTATTTATTTCGACAGAGGAAGGTGTTTATCCCCAACTACAATAATCCTAACTCCCCCAATTTTTTTATCTACGGTCTCAACTCCACACAGAAACATGCGGCATGACGTCACTTAGCTGCGTGCTGTAAAGCGAAGCAGAACACGTCAGCAGCTTGAAGCTGGGGGGCGTGATTGTCTACGGTGTGGAGGTATTTTAAAGTGGAGGACAAAAACGTTGCGATTGCAAACTGTAAAATATGCAAACTTGGGCTTTCAAGAGGTGGCGAGGACATCGCTAACATCCTTGATGAGAACAGGAACAGGCTCAAACCTGACAAGGTAGAGATGTTGGTTTTCATCAAGAAAAACGTACATTTCCCTCTGTGAAGCCAGAGGAGGAGAGGAAGAATTAGGAGTGCAGTTCACAAAATCACATTACTGGCCTTACTTTAGAACACTGTGGCACTTTTATTTGCTAATTGTTTACATGCCTGCAGGTATTTCAAGTTGAGCTGCTGCTCGTTTTTATATCAGACATTGTTGCACTAAACTACAATGTGAAGAATTTGTTTATTACTTGATTACTTTTTTTGTTCAAGCTACCTCACAGAAGTGCTCTGTTTGTAAGTGTTAAATGATAAAATAAGTGAAGAAAATTAAAAAAAATCAGGGACATCCTGGATCTGTTTCTACACCGATCTTCATTTTATTTATGTATCGGATCGGGATTCTGTATCGGCAGATACTCAAAATCAAATGACTCGGACTCTGGGGCAAAATAACCTGATCGGGACATCCCTAGTTGTTAGGACATACTGTCGACTTCCACAAAGTTATCTGGACATTTCTTAGCTTTAAATGAGTTGATTATTCTACAATAGCCAAGTAAAGCAATCTATTCTCAATGTGATCAAGTTGCATTTTACACACAATGTCAAAATACAGGCAGAAAGAGCCACAGACAAATTACAACTGAAAACAACTGCATCATAGTTGACGAAATCCAGTCTTTGGAGATGTTCGTGGTTTCCAGACTCACACAGTCATCACTTAGAAGGTATGAAATTATATTTAAGCCCTTAAAAAAGAGGTTTCTACATATCAAGAGAAAAGAATTTCAGAAACCTCTTAGATAAGGATGGGAATAGGCTTTTCAAACCGTTCACATAATCATTTACTAACTATCATTTCAGTATGTTTCCCTGAAGTAACATTAAATAAAAAAAATGTTTTTAATTATTTCATACACTACTTACTTTATTATACTTTATCCCAAATGTACATTATATATTGTTGTAGTATTTTTACTCTTTTCTTCACAATCATTATCAGCTTGCATTGTGTATTGTCATAGCTGAATGACCCCCTATATCTCTCTATGTAACATCATAGTTGAAATAGCCTCATACTGATCACATTTCATTGTTTCAACATGATGTTATGTAGATGATGGTCAGTGTTGTTCTTGATATTCACTAACTGCAGCATTCTTCTTTTTGTCATTTGTGCAAACAAATAGTGTGCAGTCAAACCAGTCTTAAGCAATTTGACATGAAATAAACCTGTAGGAATTTTCTCTTGCTCAGTCTAAAGGACCCTTTAAAGACTCTGCTGCTTAATTATTGGTGCCAGATACCACAGGGCACCTTAAGAGGTCTTGTCGAATCCAAGCCTCGATAGGGCTGAGCTGTTTTGTCAAAATGAGGGCCGAGAGCATATGCTTCTAAAATGATCTGAACAGAAAAAGGATCATTGTGGCTTCAATTATCTGTGACAACAGTCTTATTTGTGTATGTTGCCACCAGGAGTAATTCTGCCTATGTGCCTTAAGCTCATACAGCTATGAACAGCTGGCTGATTAGAACTGACCAAGAGCTGGAAGAGTAGGAGACCAGCACTTTGCTGGTTTGCCATTATATCTAGAATAAGAAGAAATTAAATCCCTTTTTTTATGTTCAGCAGCTTACACAAGCAAAAAACTATTTATTTGCTCCAAATTGTGATTATGAAGTAAATATTGATTACCCAATGTACTATCCAAACAACAATCAATGTTAAGACTGGCTTCCTATAAGTCTCACTTTCTGTGGAATTCTGTTTGCCCTTTGAGTATGAAATCTAGCCTGGGTGCCAGCCAAACTTAGCCCCGCCCATAACATTTTTGGTCGGGAACTTCGGTCTGGCTCTGCTCAGTTGGGAAATCATTATGCCCGACATGGAATCGGTCGACCCAATCAGATTGCCAGGGCGGGCTTTATACGATGATGGACAGATGATCAACAGGGACATTATCGACTACGTCACTAAAGAGCGCTTGGTTTGACTTCGTTTGAAACAAACATGGCTGCCGCTGGAGAGCTAGGGTGTGTAGATTCTGCCATCGAGACTGTTCTACAAGATCTCCACATTGCATTCATTTTGAAAGATGAACAGAGGAAAGGCTTTTATCGATAGAAAATAAAATATGTTTTTGCCATCCTTCCTACAACAAGTGTGTTTTGCTTAATCTACGTCACATACTACGTTGCTCTGATTGGTTGTAGGTCTATCCAATTGAGCGAAGAGGCATTTTTTCTCCTGGTTCGGTTGAAACACGCCCCATACCCAAAACTCTATTGAGCGGTATCAGACTCACATTCTGACTAGAATCGTGAGCATGACGTAGTCAGGCTACATGAAATCTACCCCTAAAGGTTGAATTTAATGGTCAATTCTATTTATCCATCCATCTATCCCCACAGACATCCAGACATAAATACATACATGCAGTTGGCTTTCTCTAGCTAGCTGAAAAGATGTATGGTGGAATTGGAAGAATTTCTCATAATGTGATTATGTAAATCACGATTACCCAATGATTAGTCATGTATTCCTTTGATTCTCAGTGGTGATGATTTCTAAGCTTCTTTACCAGTAAAATTGTTTCTATCAGAGAGAAGATTAGAAGAATCTATCAGATAAATATGACTTAAACCAGCCCAATGCGATTCCTTTAATCTCAATAACATGTTGAAGCCTTTGTAATAAAATGTTGTCATTGATCATATAAAATGCAGCACTGAGATCTTACAGGACAAGCAGACACAAGTCCGCTATCAGAGGCTAAGAGGAGATCATTGGTGACTTTCAGCAGTGCAGTTTCTGTGCTATGATGCACCCTGAATCCTGACTGAAACTCTTCAAACAGATTATTTCTGTGTAAATTATCACAAAGTTGAGCTGCAACAATTTTCTCAAGAACTTTAAACATAAAAGGGAGATTGGATATAGGTTGATAATTAGCTAACACTCCTGGATCAGGAGTAGGTTTCTTGAGTAAAGGTTTAATTACAGCAATCTTAAAAGTCTGAGGTACATACCTTGTCAACAAAGACAGATTGATCAAATCCAATCTGGAAGTATCTATCAAGGGGAAAATCTCCTTAAACAAACTGGTATACATTGGGTCTAAAATATAAATTGATGGCATGGAAGAGATTATTGCTGTTGTTGGCTCAGAAAGTTTGACTGGACAAAAACAGTCTATATATAAATCAGGTTCTAAAGATACTTCCTTCAAAGATAATAAATGCCAGGTGGACGATACACAACAACAAATAGAACAGGTTTTTGTGATTTCCACTTTGAATGGGAAAAACTGAACTGAGAGTCAGAGATTCAAAAGAGCTCAAACTAATCTTGGGTCCAGGACTGATTAGTAACCCTGATCTGAAGATAGCTGCCACTCCTTCTCTGCTTGTAGTTTGAGGAATGTGAAAATTTAAATAGCTAGAGGGAGTTGATTCATTAATGCTAACACGATCCTCCTGCTGCAGCCAGGTTTCTGTCAGACAAAATGTATCAACATGATGATCCCCAGTCAAGTAATAACAGAGTCTTGGAAAGAAGAGATCTAATATTCAGCAAACCACAATTTATAGTTTTATGTTTTTGTTGAGTTGTTTTTTTTTCTTAATTTCTTGGAGGTTTTCTGGATTTGCTCCTGTTGTGTTTATTAATTTGTTAATTTTGGGTGGTCTTGGAGCAGATGCAGTTATTATGGGGTTTTGGGAGGGTAGCAGCAGGTGGGAAGCTGCAGAGAAGCGTGTACTCGACCCGAGTTGTCATGTTTTTGGATGACTAATGGATTCAGCTATATTTCTAGATATGAGAGTCGCTCCTTCCAAAGTGGATGGATGCCGTCTCTCCTTATCAGACCAGGTTTTCCCAAGAAAGATTTCCAATTATCTATATAGCCCATGTTGTTTCTGGCATTCTTAATGTCAAGTAATCCACTCCTGAAAATCACACTCCACTTTAACTGGCATTGAATTGGGGTCCTTTGTCTCTTTTAAGACATTTTTTAAATTGGGTAAGGGCCATTAAGAGAAAAAGCACTAATCAGCCTTTACCGTCATTCATCTTTATCAAACACAAGGGAGCTCAAACAAAAACCTACTCAGGTTGTGAATGGTCGAGATGTCAATTAGAAAAAAAAAATCATCATTAGGTTTATTACACAAATTAACAGTTCATCTCAACCATTTAAATCATTGTTGGTGGTCGCCGTTAAAAGGGAGCAGATTTTTTTTCTTTCTTCTCAGTTGTGGTAGTCAGACACGTCTCCCTTTGGACTCTGACAGAGTGATTTTGAAGGTACTATATTCATGAGGGGTTCCAGTAATTGGATTAAATTGGTTCCAGAATGTAGCAATTTATATTATAATATCCCATTACTTTTAATACTGCTCTTAATTAATTAGCCTGATTTTTTTTTTCTTTTTTTCTCGTTCCATGTTCCTGATAAGTTAAGTTGACTCAGGAGGAGATCCGTCCCATGGAGATGTCTCGTGTTGCTTCATCAGTCACACACACCTGGACACAGCACACTAGGCGAAGGAATAACCTGCTGCCAAACTGACCTGTGTCTCTACTGATATAGAAGAGGACAGTTTGGAAGAAGATTTAGACACAACCATATTTCCTGTTGGTGTATACTGAAATATATACCGAAAAGCATGTTTATTTTGTACAATCTGTGTAAACTGACCGTCCCCAATGAGCAAAGTTCACTACCGTTATATGTCAGCCCTCGTCTGATTTAGCTTTAATATAAGAGAGTAATTTTCCTTTGAATATAACAAATTAATATCATTTTCAAACAATTTCCATATGCAAATATGATTTAATCAAGTAAATGAAACTCTAAAATGCAGTGCCTGTAGGCTAAAAGTGAGCTATGTGTGTGGGTGGGAATCAGATATGTATTTGTGTGTGTGTGTGTGTGTGTGTGTGTGTGTGTGTGAGAGAGATAGAGATAGATACAGAGAGATAGAGAGAGAGACAAAGCAATTGAGTGTCATCAATGCCTTTTTTGTGGCTATTTCTTCATCTAATATAAAGTTTCACTCTGCCGGTGCTCAAGAACAATGCTTGAAGGTTTGTGTGGTTAAGGAGTAAACAAGGTTCTAAATAACCCGCATAAATAAAGTGGATGATGTATGCACAGCATAATTCCTTGATAATGGAAATGCTTGATGATTTGTGGCTCATTCTAGCACCCAACTTTCATAACCTACTGCCACTTTGTTGGCAAATAAACTCATTATTAGATAGACTGCATGACGACAGAAAAAGACTGAACTTGCTGATATAAAGAATGCTTGCTTCACTCCTTTGCAGTCTTTTTTTAAATGTTGTACTCGGTCAAAGCACACGGCTACTCTAGCCTGATGTCTCAAAGTGTCTCAAATTCCACTTCAACAAAAGTTCATAGACACTCATGAATAGGGATGGGAATCGAAAACCGGTTCTTGTTGAGAACCGGTTCCCAGTGTTTCAATTCCTTGGAATCGTTTGGCGATTTTGCAAACGATTCCCTTATCGATTCCAGTGGGCGCGAATGACGTCACCACACAACGTTGCGTGGCGAGTTCAGTGCAGCCAGCAGCCAACAGTAAACATGGCGCCCAAGCGGTACAAACGCTCGAAAGTTTGGTTACACATCCCTAAAAAAGACGACAACAGGGCAACTTGCAAAGTGAATATTTCACCAAAGGGAGGAAATACTACCAACATACAATAACTATGAATAAATGTCGCGTTTTCGATCTGCTCCGGACTAACGTTGGTGAATCTGAACCCAGCAACGTTAGCAACATTAGCATGTCCTCGGCTAACACTGCAGGTAACTAACTAACTAACAAACACTGCCTATCATGTTAGCGCCATTTGCCTCATTGTAAAACCTGCTGTTAGTAACGGTTAAGGTTAAATGAATGCCTTCTCAGGCATTACATTTAGATGAAATCATGAGAGACAGAGCCTGACTGGCTCAGAGCCAGAGGCTGGTGGTACTACCCCCAGTTCACCTCTACCTCCAGCTTCTCCTTTCACCAGAGCAGGAAGACTTAAATTACCCAGGCCAGGATAGACCAATGTGGACCTCACCGTTGTTGGGTTTGTAAGGTCATGACTCGTGTTACTTCTAAACTAAACAAAGTTGATGCTAATCGACCGCTTTGTTGTCCTTTTTCTCCAAATGAGAATCGATAAGGGAACCGACAAAGAACCGAATCGTTAAGCAGAATCGAAAATGGAATTGGAATCGTAAAAATCTTATCAATTCCCATCCCTAATGACAACAGAAAAAGACTGAACTTGCTGATATAAAGAATGCTTGCTTCACTCCTTTGCAATCTTTTTTTTTAAATGTTGTACTCGATCAAAGCACACGGTTACTCTAGCCTGACCTCCAGCCTGATGTCTCAAAGTGTCTCAAATTCCACTTCAACAAAAGTTCATAGAGTGACACTCGTGAAGGACATTGTATGTTGAAAACATCAAAGAGAGGAAAGAAGTTTCCTGCATTGCATATGGTAATGTACTTTAGTGAATCTACCTATATTGAATAAGAAAAGCCTTAGTTTAGCATTGTTTTTTAGTATTCACCTAAATGTAAACATCCTGTGTTGTCTACATGTTGGAAATCTTTGTAAAATCTGTGCAATAGGTAGAGTTTATTTACCACAAAAGAGAATAATGTGACAAAAAGTGCTTTGAAAGAGATTTTGCTACATGGCGTGAATATGTTTACCAGCCAACTGCTAACAGTTACTGGGTAAATATTTTACCATATCCAAAGCAATCGACTGCGAGGGCCTAAAATATGAAATCACATGAGATTTTGAGTTTTTTTTCCCCTTTTTTTTCATAAATGTAACTGCCATTAGCCATGACATTATGTATTGTAATGCAAAAATCAATAAGTTATTATTTTTCAGATACTTAGATAGTTGTATCATCCCCAAAAATCCAGTATCAGTTAGACTCTAATTTTCTTTTGTGTTTGGATTAAAATGGGCTGTATCTAATTTCAATCCATTAGAATAAATTGGATTAAATTAGAGTGTAAATACAGTGAATCGGACTGTATTTAACTGGATTTCAACTAATTTGCCTACTTTCTCTGTAGGGCTTCTACTGTAGTACTCTGAGATGACTTCTGTTTGCGAACTGGTGCAATACTCTACATTGAATTAAATCTCATTAATATTCTCAATAAATGGATTTAAAAATTCTATTTATCATATTTGTCACAATATTGGTGCCATTTGAGTTTCAGTAAAAAGCTTATCTATCTTAACAGATCCTCCCAACGTCCTCACCCATTTATCAAAGCTAAGGCAGATACAACACGAGTACTTTGTATTTTTTGATAAAGATTATAAAGAAGTAGCCACCCATCAGTGATGACAGAGAAGTGTGGCAACGAGGAGTTTACGATGTAGGACATTTTGCCTGTGTCATAGAGTAGCTATTGATGAGGGTTTTCCAGACTTGAAACTTATTTGCATTACTGGCCATCAGCATTATATTCAATTTATCCTTAAGGCTGCAGTACTGAACCAAGACACAATCTAATTATTCAGAGCTTTTCATACTTCACTATGAATTACATGAAGACAATCCTGAGCCCAGTACTATCACTCTTTTGACCTGCTACAGCAATGTGAGACACACAAAATTGGTCAAAGCATCACCTACTCGCAGCTCTCATCTTGTAGCATTTATAATTGTAAATTTCTCTTGATTGACACGAGACTGCAGATGCTAAAAGTGAGATTAAGACAGCAAGTTGAAACCATGACAACAACCTGTGGTGTCAGAACAGGTCAGAAGTGTTTGTCGAAAAAAAAAATCCTTTCCTCTGATTGATCTGTGGAATAATGTGAGACCAGTTATAAGCGTGCAAAAAAACAAAATGTATTAAAACCTGCTAGGTAAGGTTATCAGGTAAAAGACGTTTTATTCATGTGGATGAGATGATGTTTTTTATTATACATGTTCAAATTTAGCACAAGGGTTGTTAAAGTGATACTCCGGAGTAGATTCAACCTGGGGTCATTTGAACCGTGACATCCAGCCAAGTAGCCCACCCGAAGTTTTTTCGATATTGGCTGAACATCAGCTGAGTTACCGAGTTATCCCGAATAGCTTAGTACAAGCGCTAATGGAACCTGGCAGTATCTCCAAAATTACCACACTAAAATCACATGCCATGACACCAAACTTCTACAGTAGTACAAATATGGTCTGTACTCACAAAACGATGCATTTGGAAGTTTGTACATAGTCCAGGAGTTTATTATTATCAACACAAGCCTGATAGCTTCTCTGCAGCTAAAGCTGCGTCAACGTCACTTCTGGGAGCTTCAAAGTAAGATGAGGATTGATCTACTACTGGAGACAACAAAGTATATGCTATATTCTACATGAATTTTTATGTTGTAGAGTTGTGAATTTATTTTATCAATGGAGAAATTGAACAGCCTTGCTTTGTTGTCTACAGTAGTAGACAAGCCTCCTCCTCCGCCTGACTGCATCTCTACCTCTGCTGTCACCAACAAGCTTCTTCTGTCCAGCTGTACCTCCACCTCTGCAGCAACTTCCACCGCCTGGTCTCCTGAGCCAAGCTGCACCTCCACCTCTACGGCAGCTTCAAATGCCAGGCCTTCTGAACCCAGCCACACCTCCATCTGTGCAGCAGCTCCCACCACCAGAGGTCCGTTTCACATAGCAGGTTTAGTGAAAACTCTGAGTTGATTAACCCTGAAATGAGGGAAACCCTGAGTTTTCCGTTTCACAAAGGGAGGTAACTCAACCCCGAGAAAGAGGCGTAACTCTAGCCTGTTTCACAAAGAGAGGTAACTTAACCTCTCGGTCAGTTACTGGAGTAACAGACTCTCTGAACCTAACCTGGTCGGGACCAGGTTTTATTCAAGAAACCTGGAGTTTCTCTCTGTCTTCGCCCTCTTTCAGCCACACACGCCATTTGATTTCCTCATTCATTCAGTCAGTAGAGCGAGTTCTTCTACTTCTAGAAGTCCATCAGGCACAGCAGGAGGCGACTTTTTTCACCAACATGTCCTTTTGACAACGATCCCGTGGATGAAGGTGCAGCATTACTGTGCAGAGAAATAAATATTCGTTGGAGATGGTTATCAGACCGCGCATAGATTTTTGCATTTACAGACAATTATCTTTTTGAGCGGCACCATCAGAATGTGTTGGGACAAAAGAAAAAAAAGACATAAAAGACAAATAAATATTTGTATGAATAGGCTTAAAAAAGACATATACAATATAGGCCTATTATATTTTATAAAGGCACTCGTGTCTTGGGGGTGGATTCCCTCAGCCACTGGCCTCCCGTTAGAGGTGGCGGTGCTGGGCACCACCCGTTTTACGGGCATCTGCCTTCTTTCTGTTGGCTCAGTAGAAGTCTGTGTTAGTTTAAATAGGCTTAATTATTTAACAGAACATGATATAGATGATGACTCTAAATTGTCCTTCGGAGTGACTGTGAGTGTGCATGGTTGTTTGTCTCGTTTGTCTCTATGTGGCCCTGTGATGGCCCTGTGGTGTACCCCGCCTCTTGCCCATTGACCGCTGGGATAGGCTCCAGCCCCCCCGCGACCCGACTGACGGATTCAGCGGTGTATAGATAATGGATGGATGGATGATATAGATGAGAAGACATAGTTTATGTGTGTGAAAACAGCATTATGTTGGGAATAAAATAACTGCACAGTCAAATAGCCACTTAATATTTACTTTACAGTGTAAAACATGATCAAAATGAGGTACCTCCATGCCGAGGTCTCATCTGTTTGAACAATGTTTTTATATTTCATCTTAAACTGCTGCCAAGTGCGCTTCTCCCCCGCGAGATTGCACCTAAATGAAATAAATGAATGGGCTACCATTCAAGCAGTTTCCCTGTAATATTATTGTGATTGCAAAGGACTACATTTAAACTTCCACTTTTGCTGCTGCAACGGTGTTGCACTTATTTCTAAAAACGTATTGAAACTCGCCGTATGAGTGCATTAAGATTTCCAATTCGAGGTTGGTGAAAAACGTAGCCCCTCCTCTTCCCCGTTGCCATGGTGACTCGTCGAATCAGGGCTCCATTGATGCTGGCTTTTTAAAGTTGTGGTGCACACGCTAAACTCAAGGTAAACTTACTCAGAGTTGATTAACCTCACTCAAATCAGCGTTTCTGGAACCGAAAACTCAGGGTTTTCTATCTCAGAGTAGATCAACTCAGAGTTCAGGAATAGACTCAGAGTTGGTTGAACCTGCTTTGTGAAACGGACCCCAGGCATCCAGAGCCCAGCTGCATCTCCACATCTGTGGCTGCTCCCACCGCCTGGCCTCCTCGGTCCAGCTGCACCCCCACCCCCATCTCTATGGTTGATAGCAACATCACTCCTGTCGCCATCCCTCCGCTACAACCTCTGTGTCTAACTATAGAGGAGGTTGGAGCTGAGCTCAGGAGACTTAAGTCAGGGTGGGCTTCAGGCCCAGATGGAGTCTGTCCAAGGCTTCTGAGGGACTGTGCTGGTCAGCTAGCAGTCCCTCTTCAGAGGCTCTTCAATATGAGCATGCAGATGGAAAAAGTCCCGGTGCCGTGAAAAACTTCTTGTCTCATACCGGTGCCCAAATTAGGGCAACCGGTGGAGCTGAATGACTACAGACCGGTGGCTTTGACTTCTCATATCATGAAGACCTTGGAGAGACTCCTTGTTCGTTGCATGAGATTGCAGGTTGCTGAGGCTCTTGATCCCCTCCAGTTTGCCTACCAGAAACACATAGGAGTGGAAGACGTGATTCTGTACATGTTGCATCGGGCATATGCTTATCTGAATGTGCCTGGTTCATATGTGAGAATCATGTTCTTTGACTTCTCCAGTGCCTTCAACACCATACGGCCTCCCATACTGAAAGACAAGCTGCTCGGTATGGGTGTGGCCCCCTCCCTGACATCATGGATTATAGACTATCTGTTTGCCAGACCACAGTATGTCAGGATGGGGAAATGTGTTTCTGGAACACTGGAATGCAGTACTGGTGCTCCACAGGGTACTGTTTTGGCTCCTTTTCTTTTCACCCTGTACACATCAGACTTCAGGTACAACTCAGAGTCCTGCCACATTCAGAAGTATTCTGATGATACGGCTGTTGTGCCATTTAGTCATTTATTATTATTTAGTTAGTAGTAGTATTATTATTGTTGTTTTTAATTGTTGTTAATTCAATCATTGTAAATATTTAAAAAAAAATGTTGAGCTACTTGACGAATTTGAATTTCCCCCATTGGGGGATAAATAAAGTATTTTTCTATTCTATTCTATTCTATTCTATTCTATTCTAGTGGACCACCCCCACATACATTGGTATTTAGTATTGGCATTTGGTATTGGTATTTTCTGTTCAGATGCTGTAACTCTGACAATGAAGCGGACACTGAGGGACTTTTTCAGTGGGTATGTTGAGGTCACTTTGGCAAAAAAACTAAAAAACCAGCCATATTTAATACATTGGATTATAAATTCCTAAAACCTGTGTTTAGAATTGGTAACCATCATATTGTATGCATTTAACAGTACCACTGTCAGGAGCAGCAAAGGAATAAGTGCAGGCCCAGCTGCTAAAAATGTCTATTTCTAGATATTCAAAATGGTAGACATGGAGAAGATTATTTTTTTCATGTATGAAAAGTGCAATTTTCCAAGTCATAATAAATACTTAGAATCTGATGGTGGTGGTGGTAAGTATTTGTGAAAAAGGTAAAAATTGTGAAAGGGCAGCATGAATTCTGGAAAGAAACTGCTAAAAATATTACACAGTGCACGTTTAAAGATATGTTATTGTTGTGATATGTGCATATGAGATAAATAACTAATAAAGAACACATAATGTGAATTAACGGTGTGTTAGTAGCAGTGTATTCACATAGTAGAAATGTTTTGCGACATTGACCACTGCGAGTGACGGGCTCCCCCACTTTACAAAAGCCAATTTAAACACTGCTTAGCAGTATTCTGAAGATATTTACAGAAGTATTTGTTGATAAATCATTCCTGGCCTGATTTATGTGACATTATAATAAAAAAATATGGCGAAAATTTATGTTTTTTAGGCTATGGACAGTATATTTTGATTTCCTAGACAATGAAAGCAGATATCCTGAAATCCCTCTGTAATTTTCTTTTCATTTTGTGTGTAAACAAAATGAAAAAATAATTTTGCCCCTGGCTTTATCATATGTTCAGATCCATCTTCTGTAAATATATGCAAAATTGTGCATATTTAATGAGATAATGACTAATTTGCATAATTAAACATACACATTTCTAAAACTTGTAATACATTTTTTTTCATTCTCAAGTTTCATAGTGATATCTATTATTTTAAAATATTAACCTATTCACCTGTAGTGTCTCGCCTTAATGGATTAAAGGGTGAGCAGCTGCTGACCTCAGCAGAAGGGTGGGGTGGAGAACTTGCTGACTTTCCGGCCCTATGCTTTCAAGAAAGGTGTTAAACACAGCTGAGAGAAAGGCCACTGTGTTTAAACCAAAAGGTATTTTGACCAAAGCCTGTCTCATACAATAAGACCTCAGAAAAATGTTTAAAATGATTAAAAAAGGCATAATACATCACCTTAAAAAAATCTAGCTTTGTTTTGTCTATCTACCTGTAGATGGAGAGAGCAAGAGACAAAAAATAAAGTACTTCAGTAACAGATGAATGTTTGAACCGTTTGGCGTTGCCAAGGAGAAGCTTATCTGTTGTCACGGTGTTGAGCAGCAGGAATGTAATTCAACATTACATGAGGTAGGACACTAGCAGTTTACTGGTGTGACATATGCATGACATGCTTTGAATTAACATGCAATGGTGTCAATTAAAAGCGTGAAATTTACTTAAGGGAAGCTTGAATGCTTTCCAAGCTCCCAAAACAGACTGAAACAAAGTGAGTGTGGACATATCACAGCACAGAAGTTACAATTAGCACTACATGGAAATTCCTGCAGCTCATAGACTGCATGATGTATACTTGTGAAAGCAGACTAAAGGAGTAAGATTGTAATGAAAAACACATTTCTAAAAGTAAGTTTGGTTTGATTACAGACGCCCATGAGTTCCATTTTCCCGCTTAGATTGGTAATACTTTGAAGTAACAGAAAGGATCACGCACACTCGCTCAGCTTTCACATCAACGCTTTGCCACCGTTGTGTGAGTAACAGATTTGCTCTTTCATTAGACAAAACAATGCTGGTGTTTGCACAATGATATTCTATCTTCTTCCACATCCCATTGTTGTTGTCTCGCTGCACATCGGCTCACAACTGGGACTCACGTGAGTGTGGAATTGTGTCTCAGCTTGACATAATGAATAAAAAGAGGAAAAAGAAGAAATAAAAGTAGTTCCAGGGGTGGATGATAACAGATATACAAGGAGGTGATGTGTTTGCGTGAGAAAGAGCAGACAGTAGGTGAGGAGTGAGTGTGTGTGTGTGTGTGGGGGGGGGGCTTGTGTGTGTGTGTTAGCCCCCTATGCTATAGTTTCACAGCGTCTCAACTTCTGCAGCTTATCGTCGTTGGCGTAATAACAATATCACTCATCTCATATCCTCGGCTTACTTTGCCGCCACCCCTTCGCTCCACATTTATCATATTCATTTGATATTCAGAAATAAATGTAGCAGAAAGAGAATAATGCACCTCCTGTACGCGGCGTTCATTACAGATACATTTACATGGGGGTTCGCCTTCATGGATTCAAATGGAGCACTGTTCACTGATGTTCCTCGCATTTGTAGAGAAGGGTTCTTGGGGGGGGTGATAAATGGGTCGATCTATCTGTCTCTGCTGTCACATTCATAAAAGAAATTTGGCCTTCGTCAAGGGAACCAAGCGCAGAGTTGTAATATCTGCAACGCGTATCCATCAAGCCTTACTTGAGACGCATCGTGGCGCTATGGTGAATGCACCTGAATGACTAATATTTCATCCATGATAATGCAGCAAATACCCACAAAAAAAATCCATTTTTTTCCCAGTCTCAGCTCCATAGAATAGTGAAGAAGGAGGGCTACTGATCATATTCAATCTGGAGGCGATCATGTAAATAGCTCTCCATCTTGGGAAGGCGATATGCAAAGCAGCCCGTCTCCCCTGTGTCAGGATCAGATTAATGGAAACCTAAAAGTGGGAATTAAGGGCCTTATCCGGCATGGCGTTCCGGGGAGGGGCTGGGATATGAGCCCTAGGGGAATCTGCCTGGTTCAAAGCCCATTCCTCTGGTTAAGGAACTCGCTAAGATCCATGCGCTGAGGTGAAGGGTAATTTCCTTTGATATTCAGCAATGTATTACTGTATGTAGTGTGCAGGCTGCATGCGCCACTGGCTCTGAGTGTGGCTATCATGCAAATGTATGCAAACACAAAAAAATTGCATGAAGCAGCTACAGCAGTAGACAATCATTTAGAGTGGACATAGCACTGCATGGTAAGTTACAAAAAAATCAAGTCGAATTCATTGGGCAGTTAACTTGTTAGCCGGGGCCAAAAAGGTAAATTAATAAAAGCACCACTCAAAGCATTAATTAGATACATATGTATAAGGAACCATAAAGGAAAATAGAAAATAACTACCCCCTATATGTACTCTCAGACACACGTGGACAGTATATATGACACAGACCGTGGGTTGTTCACCAGTAAACAGTATAATGTAGAAGTGGTAACAGGAATAACCAATATCAAGGCCAGATTTTCATCTTACTTGATCCTCAGGGTTGCAGGCTTTATGTGCTCTGTGTGGATATGAAAACAAGCCCAAATCTATTACCAGGAGCTCGGCATGTCGGTCTTATAAAGCTGCCCGCAGTGTGAGGCTCTGCAATATGCACCGCCACCTGACTCGCAGGTACTCTGTGACGATAGGTGATATGAAATCGAACGGCTCACATATGCAGACAAAAGAACAGCACAGAAACACTCTATACTCCGATCAAATACAAAGGCTTATGCAGAATTACAACAGAAAAGAGTGCTGTTGGATTTCATTACTGTGCTTCAAGTAATATATGAGGATATCCAAACAACTATTCCTATAATATCTATGTAAATACATCTTTTTTCTCTCTCATGCCACCTTACTCATCCTGACTGTCTCTCTTCAGCTTCTTCCATCAGCCTCTTTACTATTCACTGAGATCCAATCAAGTGTTTGGCACTCCTCCAGCTCTTCCACTCCTCCTCCTCTCTATCCCTTGTTCCAATGGTTTGCTTAGATTTGAATAATACATGACCTTGTCTAGTGATGATGTCACCATCACATATATATACATACTGTACAATCAAATATACAAAGAAATTGCCTAATTGGACACGCAGCTGCTCACAACCTATATTGTCAACAATTTGTCAACAAGGGACCGAGTGTTCCCTGCTGTCTGCGTTATTCTGCATATTCCTGATGCATTTTTCACTATTAAAATCTTTACATGTTCCTCCCATCCTATCCCCAACACACACACCTGTCTACCAGCATGTGTGCGGTGGCTGCAGTCAGAGCATCTGGCTCCCCTCTGCTTCCTGACACAGAGAGTGTAGACAAGAGAATCCGTGGACTATTGAATGCAATTACAGCATACATGCCAAACAATAAAGATTGATAGCGCTTTTTGCTTTTATCAAACAGCAAACATAGCAGAGGTTAAAGCACAGGACATACACTTACAGCTGGTTCCACAAGAGATGGGCCTGATAACTGAAGGCATTGCCTCATGTTCTACTTTTAGAAACTCTAGAAATAAGTAGACGTGCAATTTTAGAGTTTCCTCTGTTTTTTTCTGCATCACTCTGAGACAGGATGTTCCCAATTTTGGCAATATTACAATCATTATCAATCATTATATATTTTTTATTATTCTTGATACTTATACAAAGGACGTGTGCACCCAGTTTGATGAAATTCTATCAAGTGAGTTCTGAGGTAAACATCGCTGTAGATTTAATGACAAATGCCTGAAGTGTGCTATTTCCAGGTATACCCCAATTAAATTGACTAAAATGTATCATATTTTGTCAGAAGATGAGCGACTTATGGCCTGTATCCGTAAATGCTCTGTCCGCTGAGAGGACTTTTTTTGTCTATGGCAGTCATGGTGGCCAATCTTCTTAATTTATGGTAGATTTGTGTGACTGTGGTATTCTAGAATTAGTAATCCCAAAGTTATAATCCAAAAAGTAGAGTGTGTATTTCATCAAACACAAATTAAATATTATGATTACATCTAATTATAGCCACAAGTGTAGATAGATAGCTACTGTATTGCCTTTCTGTTTCATTTTGCACATTAGCCATAGGGAAATGACCCTACTACTGCCCATCCATCCACCCATCCATTTTTTATAATCCAATTCAGGACTGGGGGGGGGGCTATCCCAGCTGCCATAGGGCGATCATCTGCCCTCACACTCACTCCTAGGGACAATTTAGTCACCAATTAACCTAGCATGCATGTTTTTGGATAGTGGGATAACCCAAAGAGAACCCACGCATGTACAGGGAGAACATGCAAACTTCACACAGAAAGGCCCCAGCCGGGATTTGAACCAGAAAACCTATTGCTGTGAGATCACAGTGCCCCCAATGCTGCCCCTCCTCCTTTATGTTATTGCACAATGAGCCTCTGAGCCTCACTGCATGCAGGCTGATGACATACAGTATGTCTGTCATCTCATCAACAATGAATATAAGTAGAACAAATTGAAATAAAGGAGAAAGATGGGAGTAGCTGAAATATTTTTATTGACAAGACACTTCATCACATCTCCTTGAAATGTATTATGGCCCAATATTTCTAGGTTGCAACACCCTCCCCCACAAAAAAATGTTGTCTATCATTTTCTCATCTCTGTTGTGATTATTCTACACAACACAGAACAAAGCCTGTAAGGTGAGGTTTTTTTAGGCCTTATGGTGGAAAGCTCTCTAACCTGGTTGAAACACCAAATTTATGTTGCACCCTTAACCTCTATGGCCATTCAGAAAAGGCGTGTTTATACTGACAGATCATGTGACACTTAGAGTTTGCTCTCAGACTACAGGCTTACTTAAGATTCCTAGAGTTTCTGAAAGTAGAACGGGATTAGGATTTAAGTTAATTTGATTAAATTGTATAATAAATTGATTACAATGAGTTGGACTGAATTAGGTTGCAATGTGATTTGACAGTTTAATTTAACTGGAATGTATCTTTGAAACACCCCTTGATGCCAATGTAGGTTGAATAGCTTTGCAATCATTTTTCTCTTGCTAGTAGCGAGTAGTAGTAATTACCATTAACTTATTAAAAGTATTGGGGTTGTTAAAAGTACCATTTGTCGAAAATGATGTTATTCATTCATTCTTATTCAATTAAATATACAATAAAGCAAAGAAGGAAATGAAAGGTCATGAAATTTAGCCTTTATTGTGAAGCTGCAACATTTTGGGCTATGGGCAAAACATAGTTTTATTCACATCTACTGTAGTTGCAATGCACTACAGGTATATTGTAGATACAATCAATACACCAGAGCTTTGTAATCTTTACATGCAGTAGTTATTTTATCTACTTTCAAATGAAAGCCTAACTAAGCATAGCTTTAATTAAGCTTGGTTCAATAGCGGGGGGAAAACACCATTTTATTTTGTTATATAGTAGTTCATTGTCATTTTTTTTAGCTTAACTAAGAGAATCAAGCTTTAAATAAGTGATGTTTTGATAAATAGGCTTTTGACTCACATAGTTAATGAAAGAATTAGATAATAAATCTCACTCATTGATTAAAACTTCAAGAAACATTAGATTTTAGTTGAATCTATAGAGATTATACAGATTAGTATAGAGAGTAACCTCCTAGTTTAC
The DNA here is from genome assembly GCF_027942865.1 of Odontesthes bonariensis. Classification (NCBI taxonomy): domain Eukaryota; kingdom Metazoa; phylum Chordata; class Actinopteri; order Atheriniformes; family Atherinopsidae; genus Odontesthes; species Odontesthes bonariensis. The sequence continues at coordinate 3,328,551 of NC_134507.1, read as the reverse complement.
AAAGTAACCAACTCCCCTGATAAGAAACTGTGCATAATCAAACAAAAAACAGACCATTGCTGTTTATCAAACCAACTTGCTGCAGTGAGAAATGATGACTTGTTCCTGTTTCAGATATTTTTTTTAAATTTTCTATTTAAACACTGACCCATAGTGGTATGCCCTCATATCACCAAATCAGTTTGCATGTGATAAAATCTTGTTACAAAGACAGTTGATGTGTTTGATCACTCTTGTGTGAATTATCCCAGCATATCACAACAAATTATTTTCATCCAGGTGTTATAGTATCAAATATGTGCAAGACAATTTAATGGTTGGGTGCCAAAAATGTCCAATGCATCATGATTAAGGAACAGAGGGGGACATTCGACCAAGGACAGATCTGAGAAAGGAACACAAGAAAGAGTGGGAAAGACAAAAGAAGATGAAAAAAAGGATTTTTCTGTGTGTGTGTAATTTATAAACTGAGTAGCAGTCACTGAAGTAGCAGAGAATGAGTGACAGAGTGATTGTTCTATTATGTGGCTGACTGGCCACAGCCCTCCAACATATGAACATGCATGTGTGCTTCTTCTGCCAGTGCTGTTGATTATTATTTCTGTCCTATTAGTGACATTCTCCTTCAGTCACACTTCTTTTTCCTTTCTGACTGTGCCTAAACAAAATAAACGCATGTTACTGAAACATTGCACTCAGTCCTGTGCCTCAAATAAATAAAAAATAATCCCTCTTGATGTTTTTGAAAGTCTCTTGCCAAGAGATTTTAACTGCATTTTACTACAATTAACATTGTCAATATTTTAGGGTTTTTATATTTTGACATTTTCCTTATTATGTTTTTCTGAGTTTGGGTTTCCAATAAGTGTAGTTGTTTCATTCTATTTTTTTTTTGTTTTGTTTTTTTAAATGATAAATTCAATAATTTATTTTCCTATTTAATTTTTTTTTCATAGCAGGGGTGTTGGGACATGATCTCAAGTAGTAACTGTCAGATACAGACAAAAAACTAATGTGTAATACAGAATAAAATCATTATTGATATATTATAATAATAATGATAATAATTATAATTTGAAACAAAAGGTTACATTGTCATTTGATCTTGGTGATTACCTTATTTACTACTTGCTAATTTACTTGCTTTTCATTTTATGACATGTTCTCATTTTCTTTTCTCCTTTTTGTATAAAAATTTCTTGAATAAAGAAAAATTTGATCACAAAAAAAAAGGTTACATTGTAAAAATAAACCTGACTAAAACCATCATTCCATATCAGCCCAAAATTATAACCCAACCAATTAAATGTAAGCATCTACAATGGCAGGAACCACTTTATTTATGTAATATAAAATTATTCATAGATCATATTTAATGTTAGTTGATCAGCAGCACATTTTGACCACCTGCCTGAGTAGGCCTTCTTCATGCCATCAAAATAAATTGTACCAGTCAGGAAGTGAACATCTGGGGTTGTCCTGAAGTTTCTGGTATTGGGATGTCAGAAATAGATCATTAGGATCATTAGGTCTCTTATTGGTTGAGATTGTTCTTCAGATTGGTACCTCTGAAGTTTAGAGAAGGTTCAACCTTAGTCTTCTGTTGTTCTGCTGTTGGTCAAGTCAAGAATTAGGAATAGAGTAGGCTAACTGTGCAATTTTATTGTCTTGCTTCTCTTTCATTTAACTTACATGATCTGTGAAGTGAATGTTGTGTAATTTTAAAGATGTCGTTTTTTAATATTCTCTATACTATTTATGCATAATGTTGGTCTTCTGACCTTTACTGGTACTACAAAAAAGATGAGCTGAGCAGTGATTACAGGTTGTTACATATTTCAAGGATAATTTGTTTATGTTTATACACAGCCACGACCTAATACAAACTGGCAAACAATAAATGCCTAATCTGTCTATCAAGCAGCAGTTACAGTAGACATTTCAACCATGGACAATCAGAGCTCCGTTTATCTACATTCCCTGACATTAAGGATGGGAATTGATAAGATTTTTACGATTCCAATTCCATTTTCGATTCTGCTTAACGATTCGGTTCTTTGTCGGTTCCCTTATCGATTCTCATTTGGAGAAAAAGGACAACAAACCGGTCGATTAGCATCAACTTTGTTTAGTTTAGAAGTAACACGAGTCATGACCTTACAAACCCAACAACGGTGAGGTCCACATTGGTCTATCCTGGCCTGGGTAATTTAACTCTTCCCTGCTCTGGTGAAAGGAGAAGCTGGAGGTAGAGGTGAACTGGGGGTAGTACCACCAGCCTCTGGCTCTGAGCCAGTCAGGCTCTGTCTCTCATGATTTCATCTAAATGTAATGCCTGAGAAGGCATTCATTTAACCTTAACCGTTCCTAACAGCAGGTTTTACAATGAGGCAAATGGTGCTAACATGATAGGCAGTGTTTGTTAGTTAGTTACCTGCAGTGTTAGCCGAGGACATGCTAACGTTGCTAACGTTGCTGGGTTCAGATTCACCAACGTTAGTCCAGAGCAGATCGAAAACGCGACATTCATTCATAGTTATTGCATGTTGGTAGTATTTCCTCCCTTTGGTGAAATATTCACTGTTGCCCTGTTGTCGTCTTTTTTAGGGATGTGTAACCAAACTTTCGAGCGTTTGTACCGCTTGGGCGCCATGTTTACTGTTGGCTGCTGGCTGCGCTGGACTCGCCATGCAACGGTGCGTGGTGATGTCATTCACGCCCACTGGAATCGATAAGGGAATCGTTTGCAAAATCGCCAAACGATTCCAAGGAATTGAAACACTGGGAACCGGTTCTCAACAAGAACCGGTTTTCGATTCCCATCCCTACCTGACATATTTGCAGACGAGCCAGTACGGAGTAATTCTCCAGGAAATATTAGCAGATTAGAAGTGGATATGATTAATGTATGGTCCTGTGCCATCTTTTGAAAAAGTGACAAATACATACACACACAGCCTCCTAAACCCTGTCCCCCTGAGAGATACAGGAAGCGGGGGGACGAGGGTTCACAGATTGTCTGATAACAGTCAAATCCAGACACTTATTTAAAAGGCTAATATTTTAGTAGTAAAGATCTATGATTCCTTCATCATTTGACAACTTCCCCCATCTGCCTAGTTGGGAGCTTTCCGTTAAGATGCTTATCTGAAATGTCATAAAGAATTATGCTGATAGCAGTCAGTATGAATAGGGCCTCCGCCATTTCTGATAAGGACACGCGTGGACTCCAGCGTGTCCTTTCTACACATCTAAAAAGAGGCCTAATCTACACGAATATTCCTTGTATCGGAAGGAACTGTAGTCCGCCTGAACTGATCCTCACTCTTCTTACCTCTGCCACAACAAAAATACCACCATAATGTCAGGGGAGATGTAGCGATTTAGACTCTGAAGATCGTCCAATGTCGAGCATACATTAGTCAGCCCAAACAAGTTGATTAAAGTTGGGACATCAAAAGAAGCTCACGATGGAGATAAGGGGAGAGGGTTGGAGAGTGGGGTGGGGTGAGCGATATTAATGCATCCCCCAACAGGAATTAAGGCAAAGGAGGAGTTTCAGCCAAAGTTCTGTCTGTCTCGTCTTCTGCTATCTTGAAAGAGATGACAGCAACTATGGCTTCGTTGTGCAAGTGCCAAGATAATCTGAGCCCGTTTGGATCAATTAATGCAGCAATAAGAGAAAGAGTACAAAAGTCAGCCTGGTGCACAGCGGCGTCGAACAGGGGGGGAAAGTCAGACTGATTCACAGGGTCTAGCCTACAGAGGGGCCCGAAGGGAAATTTTCTTCTTCTTTCATTTTTTAAAAATCATTTTTTAAATAATGTCAATATATGTTGGTAATTTATGCAAATCCAATGTTCTCTGGAAATACATCTGTTGAAATGTATATCCCAGCCTGCAAATAGGCTATAATCTATATCAGACACCCCCATTATCAGTGCGCATTGGTTTAGTCCGCCTTGTGGCGGACTTTTGATTGTACATGCGCAATAAATTTCATTCACTTCATTATTAGGCATTAAACGCAGCAGCCAGTACATGAAAGATGTCATCCAAAAAAAAAAATAAGGCTTTCAGAAAAGAAAAGAAAGGCAAGAGAGACAGAGGAAACAAAATGGAAAGCAACTGCTGACTGACTTCTTTCCCAACAAAGGTGAGCCCAAATGTCAAAATTACAGCCTACAGTAACTGATTATCCCATTCCGTTGCATACCACTGTGATAGCAGCCAAAGTCAAATAATTAAAAAATAATCTCTCATTTTGTTGGCTACCACATAATTCTGATATAGAAGCCATATTTGTCTTAAATTTATTTATTTTTATAATAACTATTAGCCTATACAAGTGTCCCAAAAGCCTAACATAGGGTCGATGTTGGTTCAAATATGCATGGTAGTGGTTGTTCCTGGGGCCCCAAATTTGGTGCTACGCCCCTGCTGGTGCATGAGGGTTTGTGATGCATGTTTTAGTTCCTCTGTACCAATGAACATTCAGAATGCAGGGGGGAGCACATCAGGCACACTAATGTCATTTAAAAAGTCAATGTGTTACAGGGTGTAGTTCTAGGTAAACAAAGACTCAGAGCATCCCAGTTGTCCAGCTGCAGTGTTTCATCAGCTTTTAAAATGCATTTCTATTTTTGAATAATAAATAACTCCTTACTTTCTGCTTAGCCGTTTTATTTTTTTCTTAAAGGCTCTAGTGTCAGATAAAAAAATAATGAGTTCAACATAACTCGACTACATACTCATCCTTGTCCATGTGACCATATTATTATAAACAAAATGCACATTATAGACCGAAGTATAGTCACAATAAAATGATATGTCTGTTCTCCAGCGCTGGACCCAACGCACAGATGGATGGAAATGGTTCATTCTAAGATCAGAAACAATCTTAACAATTCATTCGGGCAAAGTAATTCAATTCTAACTGAAACTTGTTTTTTTTTATATACTATGATCATTTTTTCTTTTGTTGCGCATTGTAACTTTAAGCCACTCTTAATTTTCCTCCCAAAAAATTTGAAGAAAACGTTGTGCTTTTTACTTCGTCTTAATTTATTGGTTACTTTGATTGTGTATGAAAAACATGTATGATTGAGTTGAAAGATTCTACAGTAAATCTTCAATTTAATTGATAACTTACAGGTGAAAGTTGTGAGTGTGAAATATTAGCCTGAATGGAGGCTTTCAGATTAGTGAAATTTTTTCCCTTTAGGTATTTTCTGTAAGTAAGATTGCCTCGTCGGAGGACAGAGCTGAATATAAACTTAGCAAGTCCTCAGTTTGTATTACTGATTAAAAATCTGTAGTCTTCCAGACCGCTGAAGAAAACCTTACAACCCGACTCACCTGGGTGCTTTTGTCTTTTGTGAACTGGAAGATAGTGTTTTTTTAATTTGTATTCATTGTACCAAATAGAATATACTTGGTGATACCAACAAGAAAAGAGTGTCTGGGAGAAAGTACAAGCATTTTCCATATATGTACATTTACCTCCTCGTTATGTTCATGCTGCTAGTCGTAGTGTGTTTTTGTATTTTTTCTTTCTGTGTGAGTGTGAACCTTTACCAGTTCCCACTCCTTCGTCACAGTCATTGTCTCAATTTAACACTCCAACCCGTAGAGGTCAAAAAGACACCCTAACACCAGTTGTCCATCCTAAAGAGGATATAATGATTGTGTGCAAGGGAAAGAGAGGTGAGACGACAGAGGGCCATTAATTATACATAGACCTTTTTTTTGCATAACTCCCCTCTTATGCCCCCCTTTCACTCCACTATCAGGCTTTAGCAGTTTCATAAGCAAGGGCTGCATCACTTTCTTGATAACATCTCCAATAACAATTAAGGTGGAAACATGTCATTTGTAAATGCGGAAAAAAAAAAAAAGTCAATAGATCCTGTTAACTTTGCATACTAAACACACCGAGGCTGAAGCTGCTGTTGGGATGCGACTTCACTGTGACTTCAGAGTGGCTGAGTGAACGTGTATACCTTTAACAGAAGCGCACCCCCGTTGAGGGAACAAGGCCTCAACTACATTATTCCAGATATATATACATTTTTTTAAAGTATTTTTTGGGGCTTTTTATGCCTTTAATGATAGGACAGTTGCAGAGAGACAGGAATTAGGTGGCAGAGAGAGGAGGAAGACATGCAGCAAAGGGCCGCTCGGTGCGGGACTCAAACCGGGGCCAGCTGCAGTGAGGACTGTAGCCTCTGCACATGGGGCGGCTGCTTAACCCACTACGCCACCGACCGCCCCATCCAGATATATTTTTAAACTGATATTTTGTCCTCTGTGTAAAAGATTATCTCCATCCAATGGAGAATACAGAAATTTCAATAAATGCTGAAATAATCATGCTGGGACAGTAGAGATAACATCTGCATTAACGATGCATCAAGGCAAGGCAAGTTTATCTGTACAGCACAATTCAACTACAGGGCGATTCAAAGTGCTTTACAGAGACATTAAAACAGTAGAAATAAAAAGCACGATTTAAATTTTAAACAAAAAAGAAAGAAATAAGAACAATAGATAAAATCAGTAGTTAAAATGTGATTAAGTTTTGAGCTTTATTCAAATGCAGCTGAAAATAGGTGTGTCTTCAGCCTGGACTTAAACACACTGAGTGTTTCAGCTGATCTGAGGCTTTCTGGGAGTTTGTTCCAGTGGAGCATAGAAGCTGAATGCTGAATGTCTGGTTCTGACTCTGGGAACTGATAGAAGACCAGATCCAGATGACCTGAGGGGTCTGGAAGGTTCATACTGGGTCAGGAGGTCAATGATGCATTCTGGTCCTGGACCATTCAGAGCTTTATAGACAAGCATCAGAACTTTAAAGTCTATCCTCTGATGGACAGGCAGCCGGTGTAAAGACCTCAGAGCTGGCCTGATGTATACATAGATCAAAGGAGAAGTTCGGCTTTTTTAAACTTGGAGCTTATTTCTGGCATAAAATACGTTCATCTACTCAACGATAGCAGTTTGGTGAAAGTCGGCGTCCTTCGGAAGATATTTAGTTTACTCTAGATCCGCGTATATCCATATGACGGGAGAGAACAGGGGTTCATTTCACAAAGCAGGTTCAACCAACTCTGAGTCTATTCCTGATCTCTGAGTTGATCTACTCTGAGATAGAAAACTCTGAGTTTTCGGTTCCAGAAACGCTGATTTGAGTGAGTTTAATCAACTCTGAGTAGTTTCACCTTGAGTTTTGCGTGTGCGCCACAACTTTAAAAAGCCAGCATCAATGGAGCCCCGATTCGACGAGTCACCATGGCAACGGGGAAGAGGAGGGGCTACGTTTTTCACCAACCTCGAATTGAAAATCTTAATGCACTCATACGGTGAGTTTCAATACGTTTTTAGAAATAAGTGCAACACCGCTGCAGCAGCAAAAGTGTAAGTTTAAATGTAGACCTTTGCAATCACAATAATATTACAGGGAAACTGCTTGAATGGTAGCCCATTCATTTATTTCATTTAGGTGCAATCCTAAATGGGGGAGAAGCTCACTTGGCAGCAGCTTAAGATGAAATATAAAAACATTGTTCAAACAGGTGAGACCTCGGCATGGAGGCTCATTTTGATCATGTTTTACACTGTAAAGTAAATATTAAGTGGCTATTTCACTGTGCAGTTGTTTTATCCCCAACATAATGCTGTTTTCACACACATAAACGTCTTCTCATCTATATCATGTTCTGTTAAATAATTAAGCCTATTTAACACCCTAACACCTGAATTTATATAGCTGTATATAAAAAATGTTTTGTGTGTGTTTTAGCCTTTAAGTAGATGGTAAATAATGCTGAGATTATTAATTTCACTTTTGCACAAAAAATAAATAGAATTTTTGGTATTGGGGGAATAAAGATGCTATCTCAGCTGGTTGATTGAGTCAAAAGGTTTGTAGCATATATGCGACAATAGGCGTTAAGGGGTTAAAAAGGGCATCAAACATGCTTCCCATGAAAATAAACACTGTCTGTTTGGGAGGTGTAATGCAAAAGTTCAGACAGTATCCACTCCAACTTATGATATAGTTTGACTTTCTCATGTGCATGTATTATAACACCTCAACTGAAAGTAGCAACTTCTCTAACACAGTACACAGGGCTATGTCTAAGTGAGACCTTTTTTAATGATGAACTTCACTGCACCTTCCCTTGGCACTGTTCTATTTAATGTGCGTTTGGGGCAACAGTGGCTCACTTGATAGACTTGGTAGTTGACATTCTAACATTCAAAAGATTGATCATTTGATCCCCAGAGCCACTATTTGTTGAAATGTTCTTCGGCAAAGCACTGAACCACAACTTCTTTCTAATATTCTCATTAATATGTGATTGTTCTGAATAAAGTATTGCATAATTAGAGTTGATACTGAATATTTTGTTAAGGTCTAGAGTTTTCTCCCGCTCTTCCGTGTCTTCTTCCCTTTTCCAATGTGTTTCTATGTTGCTCTTTTGTCTGTCTTCTGTTGCTCCATAGGTGTGCACTGATTTCTGAATCAACCCAACCAGCGGCTCATCATCCTATCTGGTTCAAATACCCTGTTCTGCTCACCATTTCTCTCTAGTTTACCCCCATGGTATCTTACAGATAGGGATGGGAATCGAGAACCGGTTCCCAGTGTTTCAATTCCTTGGAATCATTTGGCAATTTTGCAAACGATTCCCTTATCGATTCCAGTGGGCGCGAATGACGTCACCACGCAACGTTGCGTGGCGAGTCCAGCGCAGCCAGCAGTCAACAGTAAACATGGCGCCCAAGCGGTACAAACGCTCCAAAGTTTGGTTACACATCCCTAAAAAAGACGACAACAGGGCAACTTGCAAAGTGAATATTTCACCAAAGGGAGGAAATACTACCAACATGCAATAACTATGAATGAATGATTAACGTCTGTGAATCTGAACCCAGCAACGTTAGCAACGTTAGCATGTCCTCGGCTAACACTGCAGGTAACTAACTAACTAACAAATAAACACTGCCTATCGTGTTAGCGCCATTTGCCTCATTGTAAAAGCTGCTGTTAGTAACGGTTAAGGTTAAATGAATGCCTTCTCAGGCATTACATTTAGATGAAATCATGAGAGACAGAGCCTGACTGGCTCAGAGCCAGAGGCTGGTGGTACTACCCCCAGTTCACCTCTACCTCCAAAATCTTATCAATTCCCATCCCTACTTACAGACCACATGTATGTCTTATGCTCGGTGAATAGTTTGTTTTAACACTGTGATTTTGTTTCAGGGAAGAAGCTATCAATCAGTTTCCTTTTGAATCAGTACTCATCTGTATGATTGCAGCCTTGCACCACCATAGCCACACACTTGTAGAAATCAGAGAAAGACAGTCAAAATTCATCTTCAGTCACTCATCTCTGTTCATTCACTTGAAAGGAAAGGGCAAGTTTTCTTTGGACACATCCAAATACTCATTGCTGGATTCTTACCTGCTCTTTCTCTCTTAGAGACCCAAGCCCTGAGAAGTATGTCTACTGGTTACAACAATTACAGTGAAAAGCCAGCAAAATAAAAAGCTATTCTTAATACACTTTTTTTAAACCTTCGTTAATGCCTCCCTCTGGTTAAGGGTTCCTAAGTGCGAGAATATGTAAATGCATGAATGCGAAACATATGGTTAAGTACATTGTAGAACCTATATAATGTTAAGGTCTAGGAAAGCATGAGATGAGAGGCAACATGAAGATTAACTAGAACAGTCATTTAGGTTGATGGGTTGCACAACAAGTACTGGTAAGATAAAAATTTAACATAATTCCTGTGATATTATTACAAAGAAAGTGTCATTCGCATTGTGCAAGACCAGCATGTAGCAGAATACCAATATCAGAATAGCTTCGGGTGTCATTGTCTCAGCCCTCTTTCTATATATCACAGGGAGCCATTGAATACATCTGTGTTTGCGCGTGGTGGTGTGTAGGCCAAACACACACTGCTCTTCTACCTATAAAATCTCAAACAATGTTGAATTGCATGTAGCTGGGGAGTGGCCATTGCCTTTTCAAAGTGTAAATAACTGAAAACACAGGTGCTCAATTTAAGGTCCACTCTGCTTATTGCTGTGGCGGGCCGTGTATTTCACACCTAGGCCTTCAGTAGTGCTATATTATATTAGTATAACTGTATTTTTGCTTGTGCAGCTCGCTACAGATGCAGTTTGCTAGCTCTGGCTAGTACACTCTCTGACTATCCAATCAAAGGCTATGAATGTTCTGACGTTACCGTATGCCTGCTAAAGGGCCTTGGTGTCGCCAACTCAGAATCTGATTGGTTGAAGTAACAGTTTGATCAACACTTATTTTATGCTACAGGACCCGCAGAACTGATTAAGCGCTTTCCCACTGTAGGAACCTTTTGCAGTTCCTAGAACCTTTTCAGGAATAGGGGCGTTTTTTCCCGCATTCGGACATACAGGAACTAGGGACCACGGCCCTCAGTTCCTATAACCATTTTAGCTCCTTCTCCGAAGCTGGGTCTTTTCAGGGTTCCATAGGAACACATATGAAGTAGGTGTTTGGTGGTTGGTAGCTACGCCCCTTGTCAGATTTCCACTTCTTCATTTCCGCTTCTTGTGGCCCCGCTATTTTTAAAAACTACTGTTGCAGCTATGAAGACAGCTATTAAGTTTTCTCCTCTCCTTACTCTTCGCAGGTTTTGTTTTGTTTTGTTGTTGAATGTGGTGCTAAAGTAACACGTCACTGTTGCAGACGGTTGCGTCACATCAGTCCCTCTCAAGGTCCCTAACTCATGTGCGAATGCAAACTGAAACAGTTCCCCTGGGGAAGGGCAGTTCATAGAACGAAATTTGAGGTGGACAGTTCTTAGAAATTCTCTGTCCGAAAGCGGCTAATGTGAAGGCCTTCAGGCAGATTTCTTTGACCCTGATGGCTGAAATGTAATTGGTTAAATGCTTTAAAATACACGTCTGGAAAGAGCGCAATCAAGGGAAAAGCTATGAAAGGAAGCGGACAGACCATTTGGAATTGTTTAATCAGTATTCATGGACAAAATACAATTAACATCAGTCTGTGATTCAGATATTTGTCAGGCCAGCAGAGAAGGACTTGCAGGCCCTGACGGCCCACCACTGCCTTATTGGTATTAAACAATTGAATGATTTTTCCCTTCTTGAAATTTGATTAATTTTAGATGTAGGTTTGAATAAGTTCTTCATCTCCTTTCTCATTTTTCCTACAGGAAGAGAAGGAAAGCAGTACCCAATTCACAGAAGTTTCATCTTCCTACCACTGGGAAAATACCCCAATCATTTTAAGCATCTATCTAGACTGACCCTATCCTTTCATCAAAAGTGATAAAAGCTCTCTTTACTTCTGATAAAGGCATCCCCCCCCACAACTTCTCACCTTCTTACCTACAGTCACTCTATGCCTGCTACATCTGACTCAATGCAAATAGGGCTGGAGCCTGGTGTGACCTATATTACAGCTAATGATGGGCCACGGTGTCAGAAGAGCTGGAATGAAAGAGAATTTGAATGAAGCTGACCCACATACAAAGGCACGACCAGTTGGAGAGGCATGTTCCCTTCCCACTAAGTAGGCCACAATGGGCTTTAGGATTATGCTCAAGTTCCATTTTTCCCCTGATCGAGGGCATTGGGATGGGAAAAAACTGATGGGGAGCCCCTGGCAAGAAGAGCTATACCTAAGACACGGTGCAAACAGGTTTGCAGTACGGTTGGAGCCCAGCTTGTTACATTTTCCCAACACAGTACACTACTGACATACATAGTACATGGACCAAATTAGGATATAACTACATGTAAGTACATTTAACAGGTTATATTAATCTCATAGTAATTTCCATTATAATAGAAGAGAGGTATTTGACATTGAAGAACATGTTTAATTGATTGATGCTGAGTGGAATGCTTCTAATTTTAAGAAACACCACCAGATGTCACGTAGTGCAGCTTAAACTGAGTGAAATGACATTGTACTGTGTGAAAAGACATTTAAAATATTCTGTCAGTTCTAACTTTTTCTGTTGGGCATCACTGTACAAGTAGGTTTAGCCGAAATTAGCACATAGATGTTTTTCATTGAGGACTTCAATGGTTGATTTTGTGAGATGATTTTGCATTTATGATAATACAGTCAGGATTTTATTGGAGCAGAGCGGCAACCTGAAAATACTTTATGTGACACGCAGTCTTTTTTTTTTCTGGCTGGACTCAGAGGAACAGGCATCAGCAAAGCCAAAGCCCACAGTGCCAGTGTTCGCATCATAGTTTGCAGCACAATTATTTTTGTGGGTTTTTGTTTAATGTTTTGGAGAGAGAGAGTAAAGACAGAAGGGGAGTGAAGAGAGAGGAAAGGAGAGAGCTTGAAAAGATAGATATCAATAGCCAAAAAAACAGGTAACCAACTGCTGCATTTGTGGAAAGAAAAGAGAACAATCTGCCACCATACACGGGATCGTCAGGATAACCTGCAGAAACATAAATGGAAAGAAACACACAACAAACAAACAGCAACAACATCACCAGCAGCAAGTATATGAGAAGGAAAATCACTGTAGTTAATGATTATTATTAAAGCCAACAGTCACACTGTAATCGTGGGTTGAGCATGTGAGTGGATGAACACACACACATATTAACACACACACATATACACAAATATGTGTGTGTGAGTCAATTATATACCAAGGGCTCCACATGAATTGTGTATCGTGATTGGTGGGCCAGAGAACAACAGGCTCCAAACCCAGGCCTGAAGACAAAACTGAGATCATTCTGTTTGGGAGCAAAGAGAAGAGGGTCAGCGTTGGTAAATATCTTGAGACTCGGGTTCTTAAGTTCTTAAGTTGGTAACCTCGGAGTGTTGATAGACTCAGATCTGACTTTCAGCAGCCACATCAAAGCTGTCACCAAGGCAGCTTTTTACCACCTCAGAAACATCAACAGAATTAAAGGTTTCCTCTCCCAAAAAGACCAGGAGAAACTCATCCATGCATTCATCTCCAGCAGACTCCATCACTGTAACGCTCTTTTAACTGGACTTCCCAAAGAGAGCATTAAACATCTGCAGCTCATCCAGAACGCTGCTGCTGGAGTTTTAACCCGGACTAAGAGATCTGAACACATCACAGCAGCTTTAAAATCTTTACTCTGGCTTCCAGTCAGTCACAGAATAGATTTTAAAAGCCTGCTGATGGTTTGCATCTGTGATGTGTTCAGAGAATATAAAGCCAGCAGAGCTCTTAGATCCAAGGACTCAGGTCAGCTGGTCCAGTCCAGAGTCCAGACTAAACATGGAGAAGCAGCATTTAGCTGTTATGCTGCAAACAAGTGGAACAAACTGCCAGTGGAGATTAAACTTTCACCAAATGGAGACATTTTTAAATCCAGGTTAAAAACATTTCTGTTCTCATGTGTCTATGCATGAAATCTGCACGCTATCTTTGAACTTATCTGGACTCTTGCTTGTTTTTAAATTAATTTAAATTATTTTATTTATTTCTCTTTATATTCTTCACCAACTCGATAGAGCGGCAAGTGCCTGGCCCCCAGGAAACTCCACCTACCAGAGGCAGAGCGAACATCCCCATGAGATGAAGCGAGCCGGACCCAGAACCAGACGACCATCGCTCCTCCTGGTCCCTCCACCCCGGGCCAAGCCCAGGAAATGCGGTTGTGGTAACACGGAGTCTTAATGGGCTCATTTTCAGACAAATTCTGCTGCCATCAGCTAGGTGACAAAAAAAAATAAAAAAATATGTGAATTCGAGCATCTGCATTTGGAATTCGGCTGCATTAATCCATCCTGGGAGAAGAGGTGGACGTACCCGGGAGTTTACCTGGACACCTGTAGCTCAGGACTGCCAGTCGGACTGCTCGGTGGTTCGACTCCTGGCTTCTGTACTTCAAAGCATCCTTTGGCAAGACATTGCCTGACCATGCGTCCATTTGTGAATTTGTGTGTGAATGTGTAGAACAAAGCACTGTGAATAGACTTAGTTGTGCTGTATGAGTGTGTGAGTCAATACCTGAATGTGCCATGTAGAGTAAAAGTGCTTTGAGGGGTCAGATAGACTTGAAGAGCCCAGCTCATTTACCATTTCAGGGCAGCATTGTTAGAACCAGGGACTTAAAAAAAACTATCAAAAACAAATTGATAAAGAAGACTGGATCTGTACTCAGGACTGCTATGGATCCCCTGGATCTGATTATATGAAGAGGAGTACTGAACAAACAAATTCTCCATCCTCTATACCATTTTGTTGAAACAATGGAGAATGCTCAGCAAGAGGCTTCTTAAGCTCCGCTACAGAATTATAATATTTCTTTGGGATAAATAAAGTATGTCTTATTTGATTTTTGTTTGATTCATTTATTTATTTATTTATTTTAAAAGGTGGAAATTAGAGACAAATGCTTAGCACCTAGGACCATCTGAATATAGTTATGAATACACAGGAATGATTTTATCCCTAGCCGCATTAAATGGAGGTGTTGGTCAGATTTTGAAAAACTTAATTTTGTACAATTGCTTCTATGTTTTACTCAATCACTGTATGCTTTTCACAGTGATATGAGTCAATAAGGCAATATGATATGTTGTTGTGACAAAAATGTGATAAAGAATTTTTCTATAAAGCAATGCACTGTTCAGACTCCAACACGACGTGTGCACATTCACTCTCTCCATTACTTTCACAGGAACATGTGAATGAAGGGTGCAGGACATTAATGGAAAGATGAGCAATGTGTGAAAGACTGCATGCCAAGAAGGATAATATGTGGTTAAGGATTACTTTGATTGTAAAAATTTATAGAATGAAAGACTGTTTTACCTTAAATCACAAAGAATATATTGATACAATTGTTACATCCAGAAACATTATCCTGAGATATAAACAACAGATAACCTTGATTCTTCCTATTAGCAGTTTTGTTTTCCTATCTCCTTTTTAAACAGACCTAACAATTACTCTGTTGTACTCCAACTTTAACACAGAACTGGAAAATACAAAGGTTAAAATATGAAATTACATTTTTTCTATAACAAACTGTGGAATCTCAAGAAAGGCTAAAATATGAATGAGTCTACACATCATTTTTATCAGTGTGCACACACAGAGGAAAGGGGTTACCCCACCGATTAAAAAAGATTTCCCTGGGTTTATGTGGCATGCAGTCCTAGTGTATGTGTTTATCCTGGGATAACAAGTGTTTTCCAAAGAGAGTCAATGATCATCCCAGAAGGTCAGTTTGGCCCAGCGAGCTGCATGCATAATGACAAATGCAAAGGTTAAATGCAAGATAATCACGTCGCCTTCACCATCATCTTTTGTTCTTATTCTCAAACTTGAGATGATGTAACAATCCATGTTTGAACTTTAACTGCATCTTCCCTCTTTGGAAACCTTTCATTTGAACATAGTGGCAAACCTTTACTGGCATCTAAGCGAGGGACCCTTCCGTTTCCCCCTCTATCCAATGGGATTAAGGCTAGGAGGTGGCGACTGCTGCAGCAGCCACGCACCATGACCCGTCCGTTTTTTTTATGACTTCATTATTTCCCTCCCTGCCACGCTCATTTTCATTTGCCAGAGTGGTGGTATAATGAGTGCGCTATAAAAACGCTACTTTAACGTTTGCATACTGTTCTCATTTGGTCTGGCCCTCAACCCTTCAGCTAGCATATGGCAGGTAATCAGGTCTGCAATCACGGCTGCACGTTACACAGGGCCCCGCTCTCTGCACAGGGGCCATTACCCATCTGTCTTACAATACACAAACACACACACACACACTTAGATATGTGTATTTTTGTGCAAGCATGCAAACCCCCAAACTGCACAAATGGATACTTGTACAAAATCTCATTCTCCTCACAGATGTAAATGCTTACACACAGATAATAAACACACAGTGCCATATACATACACAAATGCATACCACTACCTCACCATCTCACCTCCAGAAAATCACCATCTCAAGCTAATGATATTCTCAAAGAAATGTAGAGCAACGATAAGTCCTCTGGCTTTTCATACCTTCATACCTTCATTAATAGCAGAAAGCCCTGTGATTTCACAGCTTCACAGTTGCATACGGCAAAATGTTATACCTAGAATGTGGTTCTTATTTAACAAAACCCCTTTGCCCTCATCTCTGTCTTACCTGGAATTATCATTTTACTCACATCTTGGCACACACATGGCAAGAGTTCAAGCATAAGGTTCCATCCGTAAGAATGAAATTAAACACATATATACTTTGTACATGCAAAGTCTGTGAAAACATTTGTCTGAAACCTCTCATAGCAGACCTGACCCGTTTTTTTTACCTATCCAAGATGCATAAGTTTTTTTCCTTTCACTGCTATTTAGTGCTAGATTTGGACTAAATCAGTGCTAAATAACATCTCAGCCTTGCACATACATCCAGTATGCACATGATCTAAGCTGACTTTATTCGATAATATACTTAGAAGGCTTCAAATAAAGTTTGGGAATTAATGTGCCATGTCATTTTAAGTCATTTAATTCTAAATCTTGTATACCTCTAGATCAGTTTTGCATTCTTCATAGCTCCAAATAGATGGTAATTACCTCAAAAGAAGGGAAACTTTCCTTTTTGGGCAGCTTCCCCCTGAGAATGAGATAATCTATAATCTATAATACTATGGCAGGAATCTACAAACAAAAAAATAACTTTGTGAAATATGGTACGTTTTCAATTATGACAACACAGAAGATCCATATTTATGTGTTGGAGATCCAGAATCAGATCCTGAAAACCAAAGTGAATAGAATGACAAACCATATGCAAATGCTGTAAGTAACTCTGTTTCTGAGCTGCTGTAGGTGCAACAAATGGATATGTTCTGTTGTATTGTGTATAAATTTCTTAACACAAAGCACCATAAGTTGCCACTCGAGGCTCCGATTCAAGTCCTTGTAACAGCCTTGAGTTTTAACTTCCGTCTCCATGCAAAGCCAGCGATGGAACTGGGTCATAAAACAATTTGTGTGGGAAACAAATCCAAACCTTTTCCCGACTGAGGTACTGCCACTGATCCAAGATGTGGAATTTTGATTTTCTTTCCGTTTGCCCGTAGCAGCCAATCAAACTCCACAGTGACAACGCCAAACAGGAAGTGAGGCCATATCTCTGCGATGCATTGATGTATCAATGCCAAACTTGGTGTAGGGACTCGTGGATTTTCTGAGCAGCAATGGGCTTGCCTGATATGCTGCTAGCCAGAAGAGGCAGTGCAATTTAAATGGCGTCTTGCCACTAGCTGACATGTGCTTGCTTGTAGTGCTCGGTTGGATGGGCTCTGCGCCATGGTACACTGCTATGCTCTGACCTTTGTTAAATGGGATTCTCTCTTTCTCATTACTAGCAGGTCTCTCATGTTGATAGCGCTGTACTAGTCTGTTTGACAGGCGTTATTGCTGAGCTTTACCTTGAAGGCAACCGTTCAAATCTTGTAGGTTGTAGGGGTTGAGGCTTGTAGTGTTGAGCTTTCCCTGCAGCTGGAGATACTCGATGAACCTATCTCTGTGATATTTAAGCAGTTTACTGAGTAGGCGGTCGACGTGGGAGCAGCAGTTGAGTTCCATCCCCTGTGGTCCTTCCAAGGACAGCAGCATACTCACTAAGAGATGGACTCAGAGAGCGAAGCTTTGGAAGGTGCGTGCATCCCAGGACTTCACATCAGGCGCAGTGAGGATAGCTGCTATTTCTCATTGCGCTAGCTGGTGTGGCTGGCCATACTGAAGTTGTAATGCATGCATGGCTGCTGTGTATGGGAATGGATCATGTCTGCAGGACTGGCCAATCATCTGTGCCTATGGGAGCTTGAGGTGTTCAAGTTGCACATGGTATTTGTATTTCTGGGTCAGTTCCAGATAGGGCTCAAGCAGGTTATCCAAGGCTAACTTCAGGTTAGCAAACTCCCTTTCACTATCTGTAGTGAAGTCTGGGATTTTGGGTTTGGGCACACCATATACTGAGCGTGATTGCAGACTAAAGTTGTGTGGGGCTGTAGCCTGGCTTGTTGGGAACTGTGACTGAACAGCTGGGGAGGTGTTAGTCACTACTGGGGCAAATGGCAGTGATTGAGGTGGCACTACAGTTGATGGTATAGGTGCATATTGAGGTAGACTATAGATTGAGGGGGATTGAGGTGGAGGATAGTTCGGTGCTGCTTGTAGGATTATAGGGCGAAGCCCGTTAGATTCGCGCGGCTTGTGAGAATTAAAATAGTGATTTATACGATTACTGTCCGCGCAGATCAATGACACACATGCCAACCAGCCATCTGTACATTTTCGCTTGCTCTCTCTAAAAATAGATAAACCAGGGAAGCAATTGTACACGCCCCAGCTACTGCGGAAATTATGTGATCAGGATTCCAAAAATATTCTTACAAACCACGAATCAAACTGGCTTCTGAATAACAAATTATTAGGTATTAATAATTATTGTCCAACGAATGTGGTGTTTCAGATCAGTCACCCTTTCGATGACAATCCATGCTTATCTTATAAATCACTATTTTAATTCTCACAAACCGCGCGAATCTAACGGGCTTCTAAATAATTACAGCATTATTGTCCAATGAATGTGGCAATGCGGATGATTATTTCCACAATTTTATGAATTTATAAATCACCATTTATTAAATAAAAAAAACGTTTCCACACTAAAGTTGGTTATTAAATAATTTACCATAGATATGTAGGCTACCCAGACAGACCAGTGGAGCTGACTTATATCTTATAATAACGAATGTACAAAGTGATGTAATACAGATTTCAGCTGCTCAGGTAGCCTGGCCTAAACAACTCCTCTGTTGGCCTAAACGACCTGCTCCCGTTCACGCTAGTAATGTTGAATTAAGCATAACTTGCAAACGCTATTTAATATTCCATCAGTTCTAGCATGACTCTAACATACTACTGACACCATTTTTTGCACCTTACTTTGTAAATATTCTACCGAATTCTTGGTCCTTTTGGTATATAGACTGTCATTTGCACCTATATAGGCTGACTGCACGCTGCACTCACTCTGTGTATTTACGGGGAAATTTAAACTGTGTAAATTTTTGTACTTCTTTTATTCTATGCTGCTATAGAGAGAGCAACTAAACTGTTTTTCTTGTTTTTGCAACAGTAACAATAAAGATCTATTTTATTCGATTATTTTTTTTATCAACAATTTTAAAGCCACAATTAAAAGCTGAGATCCTCACTATCTCAGTTTAAAGGCGGGGGATCATGCATGCACATATATTGGTTCTATGCACATGCAATTCTCACAGACATGCTTATATAGCGATAAACAACTATTAAAAAAAAAAGACTGTCCTTCATCAGCCTGCCCACCAATCCATCCCTCACTTCCAGCCACATCATATGTGACTGGTTTAATCGCAAGCCAATCACTGCTGGGTCACAGTTAATAAAAGCCACAACAGTCGCAAATAAACAAAACCAAATTGCTGCCTTAATCGAATGATGCAAACATCGGTGAGTTACAAAAGTTCACTGCCGCCACAATTTCCTAATTGTATTCACTCATTCATGGCAATTTTATTAACATGGACCGGATGTCTTCTGCCCTTCCACTGTCACAGCACCAGGGATCTAATTTCATTATTTTCCACAAGATTTGCTTGACTACTGCCGCCATGCCAATGGCGCACCACGGCCAGATGTTTATGCTATTTAAATGAGGAAGCAAAGCCTGTTGGGTAAACATAATTAAAGAAAGTTGAAGCTTTCTGTTTTTTAGACCTTTTTCCTGTCTTGCCCTCTCTTTGTCTTGCTACTTTTCCTCCTACGTCTCTCTCTCTCTTTCGTAACTTCACTACATAAGAGAAATTTCAATTAACATCTGAGCAAACGTGTTTGTCTGAGTTGGAGCAAAAGGCATGTATGGAGGCTCACATATTATATGCAGAGAATCGTGACACAGTGGACAGCACACACGCACACCCACACACGCAAGTGTAGGCACAGATGCCTTAGCCTACACTTCCATAAATATGCTAATTTTGGGCAAAAACATCAGTGAACAATTGCAGAAAATAGCAAAGCAAGGAAACACTTTCTTCAGCCAATGGTTCCGAGGTAAACCTGGTGAAAAATAAACATGTATATCTATGATATTTAATTATTTACAAGTTTTTCCTAACCATGCAGCAAATTAATCAAAAAGCCATTGACCTGTGACCTTTTTACCGTGTCTGTTTAATAAAATCAACCAGTGCCGCCCAATCACACTGGCATTACTTTTCACACCTGTTGCATGCTAAATAATAGTCAGAGTAAGAGGGTAAGCTGCAGATGGAGGTTAAGATGAATTACTCATGTTAGAATGCTAAAAGGCCTGCCTGTGTAGCTCCAGAGCCTGAAGATGAAACAAAAAGTTATAAATCATGAATAAGAAAAAATACAAGGGCCAATATAACACAGTGTATGTTACAAGAGGTCATTCCATCATGTAAATCAAAGGAGACCTTTAGCATTAGGTAATTAACATGCAATTATTGTACCTTTGACAAGCTATTCACACACAAACTCTGGTCATTCACTCACTTACACACACACACACACACATTAAAGCATGTCATAAATGCACGAAAGCAAACTCACAATGACATCTGTCTGCAGTCTGCTTGTTTAGAAAGAGGATTTATTCAGCAATGCACCCATTTTGCAATATGATTTTGAGGATGTCTCGCTCATAAAAGCCCCCAATCAAAACTAGCAGAAGCAGAAGCATTCATTTACTCCATTTGATAGAAAACACCCCCTTCCTCTCCATGTATTACTACCCAACAGCTTGATGGCTGAAATATGCTTTGGTGCTCCAGCCTTATAAGCACTTTTTAAGTATGCAGTGCGCGGCACATTCGATACCCTTTAGTGCACACGAACTGAGAAGCTGTCAAAAATACAACAGGCATCTCAAGTAATTATGCAGATTTATGCAAAACATTAACAAGAAGAATTAAAGGCACAAATGAGGTGGCTACACTTGAATTGTTAAGATTATGAATAATTACCATGAATCTTTTTGCTCTTAATATAACTTGTTTTTGATAAACAAAGCCTTAATTATCAGAATACTTTGGAGGATACCGGTGACCTTCATTAATCTTAGACAACAAGTCTCCAGTGAGACTTAGGATGAGGCCTTGTTTCATGCACATAGACACACGTGGGCATGCATGTGCCCACACACATCCCATGCAGGCCAAACACATACCCATGGCATCGCATATGCTAACTAGCCACTTCAGCCTGAAGCAAACAGACAGGAATGTCTCCTAGTTAAGCCAAGAGAGCTCCTTACACTCCCTGCTGTGTCCAGGTACGGTAAGCCAAGGAGGACAGACACGCCTGCAAACACATGTGCACACACACACTCGGAGACAGCAGGTGACTCAGATGCTCCCTTGAGAATTGGCAGCACCAGGTCCTTCACTAATTACAATTACATCTCACTTCCCTCCACTTTCCTCCAACTTTGGACATGAATATTCCTGCAGAGACACTGTGCATTGGACACGCTACTCAATGTGTCCCATAATTAAAAGCATGATGAATATACTGAAGGAGCCCAGACTCTGTACACAGCTCTCTGCAACAAAGGGGGGAAATTAAGTTAGAGTATTTTCTTTTCTACCTGAAAAACAGTGCAGGAGAACCGAGAAGCTTAATCTGTGGATGAAGACCATTACAGTTTATACCTTGCAGCCCAACAGAGAATTTTTATTTCAATATTTTATAAAAACAGATTATTTAGAATGCATTAATTTAAATCCAAACGACTCAGTTTTAATTCCCAAAAACTAAACATCACTAATGTCATCATACTTACTGTAAATGATACATTAGTTAATAATATCAGATTAAGCTCAATTGTGGACTATGTTTAGTATAGTAAATGAAGCTTTAGCAAGGTCTGATCCCATAGATGCCTGGCACCCATGGGTCCTGTCAGTAATAATTGCTTTAGTTTAGCTGTCATGTTGTGTCTTTTTATTACTGTCTTCTTAATAACCCCATACTTTGTACAGTTGGGAGTGCAAGGAAAGAGTAATTTGCCTTTCTAAGCACACTCCCCCTGCCCTTTTCGCCCCTCTGAAACTTAAGAAAGGAGGTCACTACCCATGCATGGCCATGCATGCTGTTTGAACACCACTGAGTATAAAGGTGGATACAAGGCACACCCAATGTGTATGTGTTGATGTTTACATAGACACACAAACAACCATAATCCGATCCTTTCACTGCCATGTAGGGATGGGAATCGAAAACCGGTTCTTGTTGAGAACCGGTTCCCAGTGTTTCAATTCCTTGGAATCGTTTGGCGATTTTGCAAACGATTCCCTTATCGATTCCAGTGGGCACGAATGACGTCACCACGCAGCGTTGCGTGGCGAGTCCAGCTAGTGCTTAGCTCTCTGCTTTAAGTAGCAGCTGCCCTCCTCAGCACAGGATCATTTCACTTTTCAATGCTGTAACCTCTGCCACATGGAAGAAGGGAGCGAAAGGAATATATAAAAATGGTTCAAAAAATAGCTGACCTCTCTGGAGTGGTTCGGGACAATACCTCCTCTGTAATCAATTTCGTGTAACTTCAAAGAACCTTTTTCACTTCCTGCTTAGCGATAGGATGCTAAATGTTGGCCGAGCTAGTGTGTTTCCTGCCCTGTTGAATGACTGCTGAGGTGTCGGGCAGGTTGAAATGCCTTTGGAGGTGGGCAGTACCCTCACCAGAAGTTCTCAGCAGTTTCCCCATCTAACCTAAGGTTAGCTCAAACTTTTAAGGAAGGCAAAGCTGGCCTGAACAGCATTGCTCCAGGGCAGCCCCAACTAACCCGACCTCACCTCCTGCAGGGGGTGAGGTAGTTGTTAAGGAATCGATGTGGGAGGAAAGGAGACTTGGCATGCAACTTTGAGAGTGCGGTACAAGGTGCATACAGAAGAATCGTGCCCCAGGATGGAAGATTTACACTTTGTTCACATGACCTCTGTTTGATGCCTCTTTACCCTATTTGCATTTCCTTTTTTTTTTTCTTTTACTTTGTTAGATTTCTATACTTTTCTGAAAAAAGAACACGAGTAGCTTCAGCAATCAGCAATAAGTTTGAAGTTTAATAGTTTGAATTCCTTCAATCTAAACTAAATCTGTTGCATTGATACAGAAGATGAATACTATATGTTGAATACCTGCATTCTTATCAAGACTTTGGCCACCTAAACATAAATACTTATTAATTAAACAGAGTATTTTGTCTGAACTTGTTTTAAAAAGTGAATTTAACAAAAAGAAATGTTACTACAATGTAAGGACTGTAACTTCAGATTATGTACTATAAAAGACAGTTAGGGTAGATATGAAGCTATTTTTTTTCATTAAGCTATACCTTCATTTAAAATGAAAACCTATTCAAAGAAAATGGCTCAAGTTTAAAATTATAATTGCAAAAAAAATTATCAAAATAAAAAATGTCTTATTTAAGAAAAACCAAAAAAGGTTAGTAACCTCAATTCTTAATAACAAGAACAGATCATTTAGTGACATTTGTGAGACAAAAATATGCGGCAGGCACAGCGCATTAGACCTTTACAAATAGACTGAAAATTGTTAGAAATCATCTCTGAATCGAGAAAACTTTTGGGCTTAGCTCAGTTAAGAATGTTGCCTCTCCTGCCACAGAGTCTGTTAATGCATGTGTGTGGGAGATAATTAATCAATTTTGTTCTGTTTTGTCAGTTCATTAGGTGTCAGATAAGAAATACTCGAAGAAAGACAAAAAAAAAGACATCCAGCAGTTCTATTCCAAGAAAAGCATTGCTCAACTTTAACACAATATGTGGGATGATCAGAGTCAGGCAGAAGGCCTGAGACTTGGCAGCACAAGCTTAAGGAGCACACTTAATGATGATAACTCTATTGCCAGAAACAGTGTCACCCCTCAGCATTTGCTCTTTAGCATTTCTTTCTGTTCATTGTACCCCCAACACTGGCATTAAAAGTATGCCCTTGATGCATCCCCAACGCTCCTGCAAGGTGGGGAGATCCCAGTGCTCACTGCTGAATGGTTTCCAAGCTATATCTAGACTCATAGATATGTATAGAATGGCTAGATGTGTTACGTCTGAGTTTAGAACGTCCGCACAAGTCGGCCATCTTACCACAGGGTGAGATGTCCGGGAGACAGTCAAACCTGAGGTAACCATAGTTACGGTAAGTGATCTGCTCTGACGCTATTACTCTTATCCCGCAGAAATCGCGACGATTTTACACTATTTTACATACTAAAAGACCCTGTGCGATATTTTATTTATTCGGTCATCTGTGCAATAATTTACGTCACTACTGTGCAATATCTTATCTATTTATGGTCAGACTATGTGCATACAGTGTGTAATTAACACAAGTGTAGTGCAATATGGGCAATAACTCAACCATAGTGCTATAACTTATTTTATTTAACTCTCTTTACTTTGTATATCTTGTATAGCCTATATTCTTTTTTACACTTTGTTTTAGATTATCCTATATTAATTAAATTTTAATTATATATTATAATAATTATTCTATATTATACTGTATTTTAGATTTATAGAGATCCTATGTGTGTGTTTGGAGCTACTGGGGACTTGAATTTCCCTGAGGGAGTCATCCCAAGGGATAAATACAGTTGAGTTATGGGGCAAATAAACGTGAAATATTTACGTTTTTATTTTAAAAAATAAATATGGACTTCGTCTGTAGTGTGATAATTAGCTTACTACTTTGACGTTTATAATAACCTAAACGTTTGAGAATTAAGCAAGTTATGTCTTGAATGTTTCACCATCAACACAATGTTGTCGGCGAGAGAGCTGCCTGTGGTAAGATGGCGGCCATCTGCGGACGTTCGACTCCGTTGCCCAGCAACGCGGACGAGACATCTGGCCATTCTATACATATCAGCCGCGGCTATTCAGAGACAACACGGGAAGCCGGGCAGCCTCTCCCATTCTCTGGCCAAATTGCTACATCTTCAATGTTAAATTGACGATAAAACAGTTATTCACGAAACACAAGATATGCCCAATACTGCATTTACTTTCATAACTACAACATGTTGTCCTGTAGCTTAATGAACTGATTTGTTCTGAAATCGCCGCCGTTCACTGAGGAAATCATGTTATGAAGCCGCCACTAACAGCCAGGCTTCCGAGCCGGGACGCCCGGCTTCAGGAGGGGGCGGGAGAGTCAAGTTTTTTTCTACAATTCTAGGCCATCATTGGCTAAATCAACAAAAACTCATCACTTCCGAGGCAGCCCGGCGTCTCTGGGGGTAGATTAGACGTGGGCGTGTCAATATGAGGGGCTGTGTCGTGATGATTGGAGTTAGTGTTTGTCCAGCATGAGAGATTCCGTGGCAGCCGAAATTTTAAGCGGGGAGAAGCACGCTGGAACTTCAGTCCCAAAGCGGATACCAAAGAGACTGGTTGTCTGTGAAAGTGCTGTAATACTTTTAGTTGTTTCTTTCCAGAATTCATGCTGCCCATTCACAAATGTTACCTTTTTTAAGAATACTTACCACCAGTGATGGTGGTCCACCATCAAACTCTAAGTATTCATTATGACAGGGAAAAATGCTCCACAGATTCTGATCCAGCCATTTACAGGCCTTAGATTCGATCATACTTGATTTTGAACTTGCTGTGTGAATTTTCAAAGTCTATACCTTCTTTCTGTGTATTTGCTGGGCATACTTGTCATACTAGACACAGCTATGTTATAACTAGGGCACTGGTGGAGGTGCATCAGGCAGCAATGCCTAGCAGGCATACCAACAGCCTGTATCTTCAAATAACTAATTCTTTTTAACTTTGCTATCTTCTGCTTTAGGGTGGCACGAGCCACTACAACCCGCGTAATATGGGCTTCCCCTGTTTTAAAAGTCAGCAGCCGCCACTGATACATATCTGTGTCAAGACTACCCTTAGTCCAAGTCGTATGGTCAGTAAAGGTTTATTCATATATCTAACAACTATAAATATGTAAGGTGCATGTCTGAAGTGGATAAGTCATTTAAAAATCTCAGAGAACACCAATCAGGATTTCAACATTGAGTTTTGGTTGAAAATGGCTGGATTCACAAGCTGGACATCTATTAACTTTTTCACTAACTTTTCAGTTTCTAAAAATGCAGTTATAAAATCTAATTTTCAAAAACCAACAATCAGTTTGTTCAGCTTTGAGTTGAAAGAGAGAAAAATATATATATTTCCCTTAAGTCTTGAATATTTTTCCACACAGCTCTAAATGACATAATATTTGCCTAATCAAACAAGAAGAATCTCACTTTATAGTCTTCATTTATGCCTTGGCATTGAAGTACAGCAGTTCTGAGACATTTCTTTGCTAAGTCAAATATCCCATAATCCTCTGTAACCACAGAGGTGTATGGGCAACATATTGCCCATATGACTCGGCCACTTACCTAATTAGGTCTAAATTAAGTGTTGTTGTTGTCTTTGAGACCCCCTGCCCTTGCCTTCATTTACCGGGACTCTAGACAAAACTGCTAGTTCTGCTGCTATTTGGGCTCCAGTGTGTTTGTGACACACACCATGAGATTCTGCCCCTACCTCCAGGCAAACAGATGTCCCCCCTCAGCTAGCATGTCCGAATTTACACACCAGTGCACTCACAAACATATGAGGCTGCACGGATGCTCACAAAGGAAATGAAGTCTTCCGTCTGGCTGCACTGTTCAGGTATGTTTCTTCACATGTGACAGAAATCTAGAATGTAGGTTTACTACAAGGACACGGAATTAGAACACACAATTAGTGTTGGAAAAAATGTATATAGATTTTCATTTTGAGTAAACAACATTTCATAGACAGACATGTAGTGTGTGAACTTTGCTTTGTGTGATACGAAGAAATGAAAGGGAACTGTGAGAAACAGGGTGCTCTGGTCTTCCCGTGTAGTTCCAGCTGGGTCAACTTTTAGACCCAACAATTCATTTGTCACATTACCTGAGATAATTTTCCTATTTTTTAAGATTTTTATATTTCAATAATAATGTGGGGCCGACATTAGCATGGATCAGATAACAAAAACAATGAAAAGGAAAATAATATTTGATCTATGCAGCCATTTTATTTGTAAAAACTTAAAGGCACAGTGAGTTGTTTTTGTCCTTTTGTCTTCATCACTGCTGTCACTTCACTGTAGTGTAAGTTAGAGGTTATCTCCTGAAATGGAATCTTTTTTAGGATTCTTGTATATCACATGAAGCCTCTGTTGAAAAATATTACCAAAATTACATCATAAATATAATACATGAGTGGTTATACTGGCTAAGCAAGTGTCACATAAACAGAATCTGTAGATCCTGGTTGTAGCTGGTTCGAGTTCCATCTTGTTGTCCACTATTTCTGGAAAAAATATTGAAAATAATCTCACTTATATCTATCTGTAATTAGATATACATATACATGTTCCCTGTATTTCTATCCATCTGACAGTATTCCAAACCCCACGCAGATGCACACTCATGCAAACGCCATCTTCACCTTACCTCTTCTTTTATTTTACCCTGACAGAACATTTTATATGGGTGTGCATGTTCTCTCATGCACGCAGCCAGACAAAGAGAGAGAATATTTGAGAGGCCTGACCTGATAAATATATTAGCAGCACTGCTGTGAACCAAATTTTATATAAAAAAAAATCCGTAACTCCCTGTGCTTTTTAAAAAGGGTTACAGCTTACACAGAATAATGATGGAGATTGTAGCTTTATTATATGAGCCCAATCCTATCAAATATTCAAATTCCTTATGTTAAACTCAGGTTCTAAGTTAAAGAAACAGGATTAAAATGAGACCAGTGTACCTGGAGGTTAGTAGGAATTTAGGTTCAGGAGCCATCTAGGCTATGTATGACAACAGGCAAGGAAAACACTAAATCTGCCTCGATGATACATAGTCAGCCTAAAGTTAATGTCTTCTAAATGTATTCTGTTTACCATAATTTTAGATTGTTTTACCAGTTTAGTCATTTTGAAAAAATAGGCCTATGATAGACCTCTTCAATAATAGGCCTATGGGGTCTATACACCTCATCCCCAAATCCACTTGAGAAGTCAAGTTAATGTCTTTAATTCTTTTCTTCACCTCCTATAAAATCATTTGAACATTTCATCAGATACAAGAAGTATTATCAGTCTATTTATATGCGAGTCTTTAACATACAGTAACTAAATGGGGGAAACTTGAAAGGGTTTCAAAACATGTAAAAAAAAACGACTATAGCTATAGGGGGTGGATAGATATATTCAGCAGAAAACAAAATGAATGTTAAAAATGTTCAATAAAAGTTTGTGTATTTCCAAAGAGTATTTCACCACCTTTATCATGCCATTGCTCATCAAAAAACTGGCAGAGGCGTCCAGCATTTGATTAAAATACAAGTACAATTCAAAATCAGAAAATTTGAGACAGTATGGAAAATTCAAATGGTCTAAAAGGGAAAAAAGTAATGATTTTTACATTTACCTTTACTTTTATTTCTTTTGAGGACAGTATGACACCAAAATGGTTCATGTGTTAAAATTCCTAATTTTTTGCATTTTAGGCGAGTCCAAAAGAGTTGAGACAGAAGGAACTTGATGTCTACAGGTTAATGTAAAATGTGTAAATATGTGGTACAAAAGCTGTTTAAACAAAAAGCTTAGTCTTTTAGAAGAAAAGATGAGTGGAAGATATCTAATACATTGGGTCAACAACACGAGTTTCACGGTCATGCTTGGCTGTGGTGTTTGTTTGCTTTCTGGGTTGAAACCCAGGGCGGAGTCTGGTTCAGCTCCTGCGCGCTCACCTGTTTCTGATCTGCGCTCGACAAGACGCCTTCTTAAGAATATGTAGGAGCAACCAGTCTTCGCCATATTGTTCTTACTGTTCAAGTGTGTCTTTTCCTCCATCTTTCATCTCACTCTGGATTTCAAAGCTGAGGATTTAGCTTTCCTCTGTGGATTCCGAGACACTTGCCTGCTTACTACCTACCTGCTCACCCCATCGTTGACTCAGTACCTTCTGCACCACAGTCAGTCGGGATGGGAATCGAAAACCGGTTCCCAGTGTTTCAATTCCTTAGAATCGTTTGGCGATTTTGCAATCGATTCCCTTATCAATTCCAGTGGGTGCGAATGACGTCACCACGCAACGCTGCGTGGCGAGTCCAGCGCAGCCAGCAGCCAACAGTAAACATGGCGCCCAAGCGGTACAAACGCTCGAAAGTTTGATGACACATCCCTAAAAAAGACGACAACACTGCAACTTGCAAAGTGAATATTTCACCAAAGGGAGGAAATACTACCAACATGCAATAACTATGAATGAATGTCGCGTTTTCGATCCGCTCCGGACTAACGTTGGTGAATCTGAACCCAGCAACGTTAGCAACGTTAGCAACGTTAGCAACGTTAGCAACGTTAGCATGTCCTCGGCTAACACTGCAGGTAACTAACTAACTAACTAACAAACACTGCCTATCATGTTCGCCATTTGCCTCATTGTAAAAGCTGCTGTTAGTAACGGTTAAGGTTAAATGAATGCCTTCTCAGGCATTACATTTAGATGAAATCATGAGAGACAGAGCCTGACTGGCTCAGAGCCAGAGGCTGGTGGTACTACCCCCAGTTCACCTCTACCTCCAGCTTCTCCTTTCACCAGAGCAGGGAAGAGTTAAATTACCCAGGCCAGGATAGACCAATGTGGACCTCACCGTTGTTGGGTTTGTGAGGTCATGACTCGTGTTACTTCTAAACTAAACAAAGTTGATGCTAATCGACGGGTTTGTTGTCCTTTTTCTCCAAATGAGAATCGATAAGGGAACCGACAAAGAACCGAATCGTTAAGCAGAATCGAAAATGGAATTGGAATCGTAAAAATCGTATCAATTCCCATCCCTAGATGGGACAACCCTGATCCACAACCTCTCTGATGGCCCTGTATCAAGAATTGTTATACATCTATAGCTAATACCTAACCATATAGGCAAAGGATTACTGTGGGAAACCTTTGTCAAGCACTGCAATAAGATTTACATGAACAAATCCCCCTTAAGGGCTCTTATACGTTATACCCTGTCGTTCACTCACTATAGAAGTTTGTGTGTTGTATAAATTAAAAAATTAAAAAGGATCAATAAGTTAAACAGTGCAGACAAAAAAACGAGACAGACGCATGTCAGACACTCACGATGGCCCTTTGTTGGCTTGGTGTACGAAGGCCTGAAAATGATGCCGTGCAAAAAAGAGTTTTTATATTAACCTTGTCCAAAGGTGACATATATTTCACTGGGCTCTGAGGCATTTGGTATGGATCATCACACAGTGGAAACATGCATTACAGTCAATCCAGAATTTGTTTTGGGGGGGGAGGGAATTATCGCTGTGTGCAACACTGGTTCAAATTCCTTTTTCCTGTATGTAAAGCTTAGACTCAAAAGGTGGTAATTGAAAACAAAAGGTCAACAGCAAAACATAAAAGCAACCCTCTGCTTTCATATGCCTATGAGCAGTTTAGAACAACAAGTCTGCTTCAAGAAACTATTCAATTCAATGCTGATAACCTTTGAAATGAGTATGCTAAAATATTTGTCTGGAAAAGGAAGAGGATGATCGAAAACAAAGACAGAACTGCAGGGGCCAACAGGCGCACACGTAATAAGAAGTTGTTGGTAATGTGCATTCACTCACCCATTGAATAACGTGAAAGGCGAACATCTTTCACTTTATTAGAATGACAAAGAGCACAATCATTTCGGATATGCCTGAGTGCTGCTTTCATTAACTTTCCAAGGAGTTATTAACAAAGGTGTGAGGAATGTTGCAAAAGCTAGAGGCTTTCGGGGGGGGGGGGGGGGGTTGGAAGTGAAGTTTTATAACAGCAGATCCCATTCTAAATTGGGACATTAATTGTTTTAATGCTGCAAATGAACACAGAAACTCCCTGCGGGGAAGTGTTTTTCCAGCAACTATTAGGGACCTCCATCAGCTGTGGAAAATATTGAGGCTCACGGTTTATTATGCAAAGCCTTTACAATAAAAAGAGTTGGAACCAACATTGATAGTTGCTGCTGCTGTTGCTCTTTTCGTTTTTTTTAGTCTGATCAATCAAATGATGAATCCATGTTCATCTCATATGACTTTTTATCCTCTAAACTGCCTCGAACAAATACACTATATTGCCAAAAGTATTCGCTCATCTACCTTTATGCGCATATGAATTTAAGTGACATCCCATTCTTAATCCAGAGGGTTTAAATGATGTTGGCACTCTTTGCAGCTATAACGGCTTCAGCTCTTCTGAGCAAGCTTTCCAAGGTTTAGGAGTGTGTTTCTGGGAATTTTTGACCATTCTTCCAGAAGTGCATTTGTGAGGTCAGACACTGATGTTGGACAGAAGGCCTGGCTCTCAGTCTCTGCTCTAATTCATCCCAAAGGTGTTCCATCAGGTTGAGGTCAGGACTGTGCAGGCCAGTCGAGTTCTTCCACACCAAACTCACTCATCCATCCATGTCTTTATGGACCTTGCTTTGTGCACTGGTGTGCAGTCATGTTGGAACAGGATGGGACCATCCCCAAACTGTTTCCACAAAGTTGAGAGCATGAATTTGTCCAAAATCTCTTGGTATGCTAAAGCATTCAGAGTTCCTTTCACTGGAACTAAGTGGCCAAGTCCAGCTCCTGAAAAACAACCCCGCACCATAATCCCCCCTCCACCAAACTTTACACTTGGCACAATGCAGTCAGACAAGTATCGTTCTCCTGGCAACCGCCAAACCCAGACTCCTCCATCAGATTGCCAGATGGAGAAGCGTGATTGGTCACTCCAGAGAACGCGTCTCCACTGCTGTAGAGTCCAGTGGCGGCGTGCTTCACACCACTGGATCCGACGCTTTGCATTGCACTGATGTATGGCTTGGATGCAGCTGCTCGGCCATGGAAACCCATTCCATGAAGCTCCCTACGCACTGTTCTTGAGCTAATCTGAAGGCCACATGAAGTTTGGAGGTCTGTAGTGTTTGAGGATGATGATGATGAGAGACTTTATTAATCCCCAATGGGGAAATTAATAAAGAATTTATTATTGACTGCAGACAGTTGGTAACCTCTGCGCACTATGAGCCTCAGCATTCGCTGACCCCTCTCTGTCATTTTACGTGGCCCACCACTTCATGACTAAGTTGCTGTTGTTCCCAATCGCTGCCACTTTGTTATAATACCCCTACTGTGGAATATTTAGTAGCGAGGAAATTTCATTAGTGGACTTGTTGCACAGGTGGCTGTCAGGATCTGGATTTTAAGTTAATAATAATAATAATAATAAATCAAATTTGTAACGCACTTTTCATTAGCAAAAATCTCAAAGTGCTACAAAGTACAACTAAAATCAGGGATAAAATCAACATCATAAAAATCATATGGCGGCAGAATAGGCTTGCTTAAAAAGAAAAGTCTTTAAGCCTCTTTTGAAGTCGCCCAGCGGTTGCGGAGCTCTCAGATATACCGGGAGAGAGTTCCAGAGACGGGGGCAGCCACAGAGAATGCCCGATCTCCCATGGTCCTAAATCTGGATCGAGGAAGGTGGAGGAGGTTGCAGTCTTGTGATCGTAGAGATCTGGTGGATGAATGTGGAATGAGAAGGTCCTTCAGATAATCTGGTGAGGTTCCGTTGAAGCATTGATGGGTGATGAGAGCAATTTTGTACTGAATACTGAAGTTGTGTTTTTGTGGCTTAGTTATTGGTGTTATTTTTATTCAGTACTTTGTGTTTTCTGTATTTAGATTCAGTCTTTGTTTCATTTTAGTTCTCTTTATTCAGTTATGTTTTATTTTCTCCTTGTGTATTCCCTTAGTGTGCTCTCTCTCACCCCCTGTGCAATCTCTCAGTCTGTCTCATTCACTCACCTGCAACCCGTTACCTATCAGCCACCTGTTCCTACTCCAGTATTCACCTCCCCATTATATATGTCTGTCTTGTTCCACCACTCCTCGCCGGATCCTCTTCATTACCTTGGTCTTGTCTTGTCCCCTGGTCTGTAATTCTAGTCTGCCTTCCTCGCCTTTGTGTTCTCGCCCCAGTCCCTGGTTTTTCCTCGTCTGTTTTGTTATTTTCTTAGTTTTAAGTCCAGTTTAGATTTTGATAATTCCAGCTTTGCTGCGCCTTTTGCTTATCCTTGTTAAATAAATCCTTTAACTTTATTTTTTCCTTAAACACATCATGACAGTGGCATCCTATCACGGTACCACGCTGGAATTCACTGAGCTGACCCATTCTTTCACAAATGTTTGTGGAAGCAGTCTGCATGCCTAGGTGCTTAAATGTATACACCTGTCCATGAAAGTTATTGGAACACCTGAATTCAATTATTTGGATGGGTGAGTGAATCCTTTTGGCTATATTGTGTATATTTCTGTACCTCTTCCACAGCTTCAGCTTCACACTTCAGACTCAACTTGGAACCAAAAGATTTCAGACTTGTCTTTGACTTTTTAGACTTGCCCAAGACTTGTGAACAACCGTTATTTCATGTTATTTTTATTCACATTTCAGTGCTCAGCTCTGCACTGTTGAAAATCAACCGATAGCGAGCCAGGTCCCAGAGAACACACCCGCCCTCAAAACTCTACGTGTGTGAATGTGTGCTGTGTACAGGAGCCAGCAGCATATTCGGGGAGCCACTTGGCAACCCGAAGGCAAACCAACCGCAGCACCCCAGATGGCCCCTGGCCCCTCGTTGTCCCCCGAGTCAAAATACTCCATTCCATCCACAATGTCCTCCTCTGCTGTCAACAGGCATGCTCCGGGGACATGATGGACTGAGAGCGGGGCGACGGCGTCAAGCTGTGAAAGCCGTGCCAGCCTGCGTCGGCGGGTTTT
This sequence comes from Odontesthes bonariensis, assembly GCF_027942865.1. Taxonomy (NCBI): domain Eukaryota; kingdom Metazoa; phylum Chordata; class Actinopteri; order Atheriniformes; family Atherinopsidae; genus Odontesthes; species Odontesthes bonariensis. The sequence continues at coordinate 3,294,547 of NC_134507.1, read as the reverse complement.
ATTTGAAAAGCGCGCGCAGTGCTCGCAGGTTACCAGGGTTGCTAGGGCGGCCTGGGCGTGTTGCAGCCCGAGGCACGCCGAGCAAGTGGAGTGGGTATCCGCCCCAGAAATCTTTTTGCCGCACACGCACTCTTTTGTTGCAGGTGTGGATCCCTCCATGGTAAAAAAAACAGTGGCTACTGTTAGGGGACAGACTAGCCAAGGCAATGTGCTACTGTTTGGGGACAGACTAGCTAAGGTAAGTCGCTACTGTTTGGGGACAGACTAGCTAAGGTAAGTCGCTACTGTTTGGGGACAGGCTAGCTAAGGTAAGTCGCTACTGTTTGGGGACAGGCTAGCTAAGGTAAGTCGCTACTGTTTGGGCACAGGCTAGCTAAGGTAAGTCGCTACTGTTTGGGCACAGGCTAGCCGGCTCGCGTAGCTTTGCAGCTGCAGGGCAGTTAACACGTTCGCAGTCGGCGACCGAGTTGTGAGCTCGCTCTGTGACCAGTAAGCTAGCTCTGTGTCCGAGAGTTGCTTCCAGAAGCGAGAAGAGGTTTTAGACTGAATAGATGACGTCATGCCCCAGTCTTATAAGGAGGAGGAAGTCCCTCCTCCAGGGAGCGAGCCTCACGTCTGTCTGCCAGTCAGGACTGGCGAGGTGGAAAATTGCTTCTGGGGACAAGCGCAGGGGGCGTGTCCCATAGTGTGATACCGAAACGAATGTTGAAAGAGAACTAAATACAAGACCTGAACATGAAAACTAACAAAACTAAGATATGAGAGAAAACTAAAACATGGGAAAACTATAAACTATACACACAACTAAAACATGACAGTATGAGGCAGTGAGCTTTGCAGCTTAAATAGACCTAGTTTGGAGGAGTGCATTTGATAAGTGGCGTGTAGAGTGTGAGATAGATCACATGGGAGAGTTATGGAGAAAAGAGTAGTCTGACTCATCTTTGACAACCTCTTATGGGGAATTTATTAACAGGAACAGCATAGAAACATGTTACATGGCAGCACACACAGAATTCCCAACAACAATAACTTGTGAGATTTTCTTATATTTCCTGAAAAGATTTTGTGCATACGTGGCCAAAACCTAATCTCTTTCCGGCACCTTTGTGTCTGAGATTTTCACAACATCTTTCCTTCACAGAGAACATTCTGACCCTAAACAATATGTGGTGTCAAGGCTCTGCTCCCTCCCACAGGAGCAGCTCAAGTTGCCTGCCTGAACTAGCTCACCGGTGTCGCTCCATTTCAGTCAGACAAGTCAGTAACAACTCAGATAACTCAGGAGTCATTAGAGAAATAACTAGCTGCTGTGTGACCAACTCAGCTCAAGTAGAAGATATTACCTGGTGAAACTGCTATGTGTGCCGCTTTGTTGCCATTCTCTGCGAGCACCTCAGTTTCGAAGGTAATATACAATCTACTGAAATTGCTAATTTTCTGGCCTTGGCACCAGCCACCATGCTATTCACCATGAGTACCTTGGCTCAAGGTGAATATACGATTTAAGATCGGGTTGAGTAGCTGCAGACCTCACCAAAAGGGGCGGGGTTGAAGACTCTACTCAAAAACAGACCGTTAAAAACAGAGTGCTCAAAACAGGGCAAAGGCAAGAGGCGCTGTGCATAATTCAACAGGTATTTTGACCAAAGCCTGTCTCATACATGTAAATAACACCATAGAAAATGCGTAATATGCAACCTTTATGAAATAATAATGAGAACAATTATTAAATCTAAATTGCTGTCACTGATTCCATCAGTAAATTTGGGCCCAATAATAATAATTGGTTGTTTGAAAATGCTCTCCCAGCTCATTTAAATCTTTCATTATGTGCCTTAAGGCAGCAGAGCGGCAGCTGTGACTGACAGCTGGGATGTCTAATTTGAATACGTCTCACAGTGTTTCGCAGTGGAAAAAGTACTAAATACTTTTTAAAAGTTTTTTTTTTAAAAAGCTATTCTAAAGCAAACACACAAATGAGTCTTACACTCCACTTTTCATCAGCTTTTGCTTGTGCTTCTTCATTGATATGGGGTGCCACTCCCTTGGCTCTCATAATTTGTGTACATATAACTATAAAATAGTAGAAACTACCTTGTGATTCAAAAGATCAAGAAAAGCTTTCACAAATTGCTGTGATATAAATATACTATGCTAATATTTCTATTATGGAAATTGTCATGGTCAATGGGTTTTTGTGTTTTGCTTTTGCTCATGTTTTGATGTTTCTTGTATTCGTTAATTTCCCGTCCTGTTCACCTGTTGGCAATCCCTTGAAACTCCCTCTGTATATGTCTCAATCCCCCCCATTCCAGAAATATATATTCCAAGCAGCTGATGAAACAGGAATATATTGCTGGACTGTTTTGGATTCACAGTTACTAAGTCAAAGTCAAAATTTATTTATATAGCACATTTCATGTACAAACAATTCAAGGTGCTTTACATAAAATAAAAGCATTGGAGCAGGGAGTGGAAGAAGAATTAAAATACATAAAAGTATATAAAGAGAAACAAATAAAATCATTTAAATTAATTTAAAAACAAGCAACAGTCCAGATAAGTTCAAAGAAATCGTGCAGATTTCATGCATAGTGTCATGCTCATGGATTTATAGACATTTTCTGGACTCTATTCATTTCCTGTTTTATTTTGTTAACCATTGTCATCCTTATTTCACTTCCTGTCAAGTTTCCCACCAGTCTCAGCCACACCTGGTGGCCATCAGTAATCATTATCAGTACCATTTATACTCCTAGCTTTCCAGACCTTCCTTGCCAGATTGTCTAGGTTCCTGTGTTCCAAGCTCTCTAGCGTTCCAAGTGCATGTATGATCGTGTTTGACCTTTTTCTGGTGTTTTTTGACTCTGCTCTTGCCTTGCCCAGTTTGTTACCTCTGCCAGTGGATTTTGACTTGGACTGTTTTTTGACTCTGCCTCTGCCTACCCTGCCTGTACTTTTGCCCCGCGGATTGCCTACCTGTGTATGACCTTTATTAAATTGTGTTTGATCTCTGCACTTGAGTCTCCAAGCCTGTTCGTTACACATGAGAACAGAAATGTTTTTAACCTGGATTTAAAAATGTCTCCATTTGGTGAAAGTTTAATCTCCACTGGCAGTTTGTTCCACTTGTTTGCAGCATAACAGCTAAATGCTGCTTCTCCATGTTTAGTCTGGACTCTGGACTGGACCAGCTGACCTGAGTCCTTGGATCTCAGAGCTCTGCTGGGTTTATATTCTCTGAACAGATCACAGATTGTAAACCATCAGCAGGCTTTTAAAATCTATTTTGTGACTGACTGGAAGCCAGAGTAAAGATTTTAAAACTGGTGTGATGTGTTCAGACCTCTTAATGAGGGGAAAGAGGTTCTGGAGGACTGCAGAAGTGTGGCAAATGCTCGCCTGCTGCTCATGGGTGTCATCTATGCAGACAATTTAAGTTACCCACTGAAACTGAAATACACATTCGAAGTGTTTCAGAAACTGTTTCTTGAGCTCGACGTCCTCAAAATGTCTTCAAAAGTCCAGGCTCTCCACAACAAACTCATAGCATGAGTGTTTCCAGTGTTGCAGTGTTTTGAATCCTGTCCCACAATGCAAAGCTTTTTGTTTTTGTTTGCATTTCCTGTTACTGATCCACTACCAAACAGTGTTGATGGACAGTTGATACACGTGCTCTTCTTTGTTCTAAGATTTAAACATCTATGTCAATTCAAATGGTAAATAAAGTGTACATTTAAAAAATTGAAAATGTTTGTTTACTCTGTTTCACAAAAATAGTACCAAATGTTTATTGTGGTAATGTCAAGTAGTAAATTATATTTAAATCAAGTAATTATTACTTAATCATTTCTTAGAATAAAACAAAGAAAGGGTTAGTTAAATAAGACCAAGAAACACCAAGAATATTTAACTGGAATTTGCAATTAGATACAATGGTAATTTTGTGAAATTTACTATCAGTAGGCGAGTACTTCCTGTGGAGTTTACTTGAGTATTTTTTTCGTAAAAGTAGGTGTTACTAGGAAGTAAATGTTACTTAAAAAGGACTTTCTGTGTGGAAAACGTTACCGAGCTTTTTTTAAGTAAATGTCTCCAAATTTTGTTCAGTGTGTGTCATGGTGCATGGATTTTTGTATTTTACTTTTGCTCATGTTTTAATGTTTCCTGTAATTGCCCCACCTATTGTCAATCTTTTCATCACTCCCTCTGTATATATCCTTCTGTTTTTTGTTTTCTCTTTGCTAGATCATTCTGTCTTCTTTCATTCTCTGTGATTTATTTTTTTTATTTTTTTCCTGTAGTATGGTTTCCTGGTTATTTCCTGTAGCACAGTATGAATTGTTTTTATTGGCAGAAGTAACCATAAGTGAGTCATTGACCTGCTATGTTTGAATCGCCTCTTGTTCTTTTTTATGTTTTTACAGTAAAATGTTTCATTGCCTTCCTTGGCTGTGAAGGTGTAGCAGCTCAGTCCTTAATTTAATAGGCCTGCAGATGAGTCCCACTTTCAACAGCAAAAGAAACCGTAACAGCAGAAACCAGGGAAGCTCGCAAAGGGATAAGTGTTTTTTGTTTTGTTTTGTTTTACAAAAGAAAAAATAAATTCCACCATTGAACTGATGAATGACTCTTCTCTTCTAGTCCCTCTAAAACACAAAAAAGCCAATGAAAATAACCTCAACAGTTGAAAGCCTTATAAATCAGTCCTGTAGAGTACACATATTTCCGTAAGGCGAGAATTTATATGTTTAATTACCCTATGCAGGTGCCAGGCCCTGGCTTTTCTCATTACTGTAAGATATATGAACGACAGCAAGAGCCCAGATAGCATAGGACAAAAGGGAGGACAAAGTAATTAGACAGCTCTTATTTAATGGGACCCTTCCTCAAGTCATTCACAGCTCCCGTTGCGGCTCCTTGTCCATATGCTTCAATTCAGAAGTCATTTCATAAAGAACCACTGGTGGCAGGTAGCACAGTGGCAATTAAAACTGGCAGTGAATGGAATAGGCAGTGATTGAAAATTAAGTGTTAAACACTGTAATATTTGATTGTCCAGCTTTTCACCCCCCCCCCCCATCCTCTTCACCTTCCCTTCATTTTCTTGCTCTCTCTCTGATATATTTTCCAAGAGAAATGAAGAGCCAAGCCCTGGGATTCCCTGCTGAGTGGGACAGGGCTGCAAACGCCTTTGGCTACAGAGGGATCGTGGTTGGTTTTGGCAAGTTGCATGTGTGTACTTGGCGAAAATGCATATTTATCCTCTCATGGCCTGTAAGTGGACTTGGCTATAGATGTAGCTTTGAGAATCCTGAGCCCATGTTGATGTGTTTGTGTGTTAGAGTAGACAAAAGCTACTGCACATTTAGTGTGTCCAGACCGGAGCAGTGCCTGTTCACCTGCAGGACCACAAAGAGAAGTGTGTGTGATTACATTCTGTGCAAAAAGGTGAAATAAAAAGGCTTGTATCATAAACACAATATCTATTATAGATAGAGTATCTATAATATATATTTATACATACGTCAGTAATTTACACATATATATCTTGGCACCGTCCTAGTGGCAGCCTGTTACAGTAACTCTCTGCGTTTGTGTCTTTTTTTCAGTGTTTTTAGTAGGCCTATTGCTTTTTTTTTCATGGTTTTGTCTTTTTATGGTTAGTTATAACTGTACATCTCGGCAAAACACCAACAGCAAGGTGCTTTTTTATAGTTTTGTTTTTTTCAGTTTAGACTTAGTTTTAGATTTGCCCTGGAGTCTCAGTCTCCTGCTGCCTGTGAAAAACCTACGGTGTTAAAGGCAGAGATGGGGAACTTGACTCGGCACTTGACTTGACTTGAGACACGATGACTTGAATGACTTGAGTGTTAAGCATCTAGCATAACTTCCAACTTTGTTGGTCATTTAAAGATCAGTAAGTGCTTGTCAAATGAGCTAATATTATCCTGTTAGCCTAGTCGGTAGTTAGCTAACGTTAGCTTGATATGATACAGGGTGGACAGGTTGGACACATTGGCCAATGATGTTTACTGACAGTTACTTATATCTTTGTGTTTTCACTTTATTAAGATCAGATTCTGCAGGTAAAATTGCAATAATAAGGTGACTTGACTTTGACTTGACTTGCCCAAGAAAAAATTACTTGGGACTTACTTGAGACTTGAAAGCTAAGACTTGAGACTTGCACATGTGTGACTTGGTCCCATCTCTGGTTAAAGGAGCTGAGAAGAAGATTGTGGGGTTGCAGAGCAGAGGTAAAATGGAGGATGAAGAAAAGGAGGTTTAAACCAATGATCACAGTGAATGTAAGGTCAGAACAAACAAGCGGACAAATTGGAAGCAGTCATGCGGACCCAGACAGAGTACGGAGAGTCCAGCATCATGTGCTACACCCAATCTTGGCCGGGGATCGTTACGTTCACGTCTCTGTAAAAAGCGCAGGGATGTCGAGCAGCTGGCTGAAGGACTTCACCCATCATTTTTTATTGTTTACATTCCTTCATCTGGTAAAGAAGACGCAGCGTGTGACATCATCAGCTCAGAGTCCACTGAAAACACAACATCTCAGCGCCTTGATGGTCATCACAGGTGACCAACCACCTGTGGCACTGACCTCTCATGGAGAGACTGACCATATGTATATACCAGGGTCAGTGTACACATACATATATATACATACACACATGTGTACATATATCTTGTTACTACATTCTTATTGCTGCTATGACGACTCAGTTACCCTAAAGGGATTAATAAAGTCTTCTGATTCTGAAAATAGGTAAAATGCAAATACTAAATGTTACAACCTGTTATATCTAAGCTTGAAATGTAATCTAACCCAGACCTTTCATCACCCGCCCAGAACAGCAAATGGCACGCTGTCAGCTATCTCAGACACACACACCGCTTGCATTAAGTCGGTCGATCCAGCCTGAAGGCATTGTTTGGCCAACACCAAACCAGAGGATTCCTCACTGGACACCACTTGGCTGGTTCTAAACCCTGTGCAGCCACCGTCTGGCCGCAGACTTGCTGGCAGGCTATGCACTCCATCTTCCCTGGCAAATGTCCACTCTGAGTTCATAGCTTTTGACCTGCCTGTTGTGGGAATGCATTTGGCTCATACTGAGACATATAAACATTAGAGCGTGTAGCCGAGGGCAGTTTGGCCTGAGCAGCTGTTTAACAAGCTGACACTGGTTGGATTAAAATACCTGCCTGTCGCACAACCAGTTACACCTCGTTTGGCAGTTACACTGCATGTGGGTAGTACTTTTTCATTAAGTGTTACCACTTTACCCTGAGTGTGTTTATTAAATTAAAAAAAGCAACTCTGTAATTGTGAAAACTGCAGCTTAGCCTATGTCCCTTTCTGAGTACCAAGCTTCAATGTGGACTTATTCAACTGCTAAGTTGAATTTTTCCTTTGTAAAATCACTAAAGCTGGGAAAGAAGATGTAAAAAATCCAAGTAACAACTGCGTATCTGTCACTGGACATCATCTACTTGACCACTTTTAGTAGTTTCACCCAGCCATTGAAACTAAAAGAGAAAGAAACTAATAAACTTGTTGTGAAAGTAAAAAATAAATGAATAAAACTAATAAAGTATAGAGAATTAATTTAAGCTGTACAGTTGACATAAAAAACTTAATTTTCCCAATCCTGGGCAAGTTACCTTTTGGTTGCAAATCATAAATAGCACCAACAAACCCAGCAGCAGCCAGTTTATGATAATAACAAACAGTTGCAAACAACCAGACCTGTTGATGATCAGGACTAGGGATGGGAATCGAGAACCGGTCCAGTCAACAGTAAACATGGCGCCCAAGCGGTACAAACGCTCGAAAGTTTGGTTACACATCCCTAAAAAAGACGACAACAGGGCAACTTGCAAAGTGAATATTTCACCAAAGGGAGGAAATACTACCAACATGCAATAACTATGAATGAATGATTAACGTCAGTGAATCTGAACCCAGCAACGTTAGCAACGTTAACATGTCCTCGGCTAACACTGCAGGTAACTAACTAACTAACAAACACTGCTTATCATGTTAACACCATTTGCCTCATTGTAAAACCTGCTGTTAGTAACGGTTAAGGTTAAATGAATGCCTTACACTGAAATGACTCTGTCCCACTCTTACCCTCCCCAGCGTTGCTCATCCATGCCTTTGTCTCCTCAGGACTGGACTACTGCGCTTCTCATCGGGATCCCCAGCAAAAGCCTCCAAAAACTGCAGTACATTCAAAACAGTGCTGCCAGGATCCCAATGAGATTGCGGAAATATGGGCACATCACCCCCTTTCTCTACTCACTACACTGGCTCCCTGTTAGGGATGGGAATTGAAAACCGGTTCTTGTTGAGAACTGGTTCCCAGTGTTTCAGTTCCTTGGAATCGTTTGGCGATTTTGCAAACGATTCCCTTATCGATTCCAGTGGGCGCGAATGACGTCACCACGCAACGTTGCGTGGCGAGTCCAGCGCAGTCAACAGTAAACATGGCGCCCAAGCGGTACAAACGCTCGAAAGTTTGATTACACATCCCTAAAAAAGACGACAACAGGGCAACTTGCAAAGTGAATATTTCACCAAAGGGAGGAAATACTACCAACATGCAATAACTATGAATGAATGTCGCGTTTTCGATCCGCTCCGGACTAACGTTGGTGAATCTGAACCCAGCAACGTTAGCAACGTTAGCATGTCCCCGGCTAACACTGCAGGTAATTAACTAACTAACAAACACTGCCTATCATGTTAGCACCATTTGCCTCATTGTAAAACCTGCTGTTAGTAACGGTTAAGGTTAAATGAAAGCCTTCTCAGGCATTACATTTAGATGAAATCATGAGAGACAGAGCCTGACTGGCTCAGAGCCAGAGGCTGGTGGTACTACCCCCAGTTCACCTCTACCTCCAGCTTCTCCTTTCACCAGAGCAGGAAGAGTTACATTACCCAGGCCATGATAGACCAATGTGGACCTCACCGTTGTTGGGTTTCTAAAGTCATGACTCGTGTTACTTCTAAACTAAACAAAGTTGATGCTAATCGACCGGTTTGTTGTCCTTTTTCTCCAAATGAGAATCGATAAGGGAACCGACAAAGAACCGAATCGTTAAGCAGAATCGAAAATGGAATTGGAATCGTAAAAATCTTATCAATTCCCATCCCTAATCAGGACCTTGTAATTTATTTTTATGTCTCTCTGAACTTTCCTATCCAATAAAGGCACAAGAGCCACAAATAATAACAATAATAATAAAAAAACAATGCACAATAAAATATTTATCGGCATTAAATAATCAACGAGTTAACGCCACAATAACGAGTTAACTCGCCCTGCCCTGATGAATACATGTAAGAGGGCCAGGTGCAGAACTCATGTGCCATGTTAGAAAATCCTGAATGTCACTTTTTTAACTTAAACACACTCAACAGGGTTTGTGTCAGGTGCAAAGTGATAGCACATTTGTACCTAATTTGGTGCAATAATTTCTTATTTGAGCTCAAGAGGAGGGGCAAAGAATTCCCAAAACTAATCTGAGTATAATCAGGGCGCTGCCCCAGTGTCCTAACCCCTTCTGCATGCACACACATGCTGTACAACACTTTTGTCTACCCATGGCCCCCAGTGTGTGGGCGGTGGTGTTCCCATGACCCACTTAACACATCTGGGTCAGCAGTATTCAACCACCAACTCATGCACACAAACACATACATGCAAAGCCAGGTGCATTAAGACAAGTGAACCCACACATATAGGTTCAGATAAGGCAGATTGTTATAGGAAAACTATTCTACTGCAGAAAGATTACAGCCAACCCACTGTCCATTACTGTGAAAAGCAACAAATCTGTTGGTGCAGTTATGTGATAAAATACACCATAGTTAAACTACTATACACTCCCCCAGGTCCAGAGTTCACCTGTTGTTCCTTTTCTCAGCATTTCCTCATCTCAAAGCCCAGCCTGAGAAGGAGCAGGGGCCGAATCTGTGGCCCCACTTCACCATATACACCTTGTAGATTCAAAAGTTTGTCCTACTTGTTGTTGTACTGGATGTAAACCAGAGGTGTGACCAGAATGGCATGTGTGGGTGGGCAGTTAGCTCATCTGGGGGGGGCAGAAAACAATACCTGAAAAAAAATCGGTGGAAAACCACTACTACAACTTCAAGCATAATAATAATAATAATAATAATAATTAAAATTAAATTCGGTAATGAAAATATGGTCACATTAGCATCAATCATGACCGTCAATTTTGTTAACAGTGTTGAATTTTTTTTATGAAGTTTTCTTTTTGGTAAAGAAATGTAGAACAGCCAACTCCAGCTTTTTATTACCTTCATTAAGTCTACATTTCAGATCATTATATACAACAAAAACATCCTAAAATGTGAAAATCGCCTTTTTTTGCAGCAGCAAGGGGTTAAGGTTACGGAGGGGGGGGAACACGATAACAAAAAAATAAATAAAGCTATAAACTTTGCAGATATATGCTTTTTTTAAATCACCACCTGCATTTATTCTATCAATACAACACAAACAGAGATAATAAATCATGGCCTTTTTTCTGGCCAGTTTTCTTTGGATGGACAGGGGATCCCCCCCCCCCCCCCCCCCCCCCCCCCCCGTAGCCACGCCCCTGTCTCAAAGCCCAGCCTGAGAAGGAGCAGGGGCCAAATCTGTGGCCCCACTTCACCATATACACCTTGGAGATTCAAAAGGTTGTCCTGCTTGTTGTTGTACTGGATGTAAACTCATAAGGATTTTCTTTTTTTTTTTTACACTTTTTGGCCTTTTTGCAGAAGCAGGTGGCAAAAAAAGGGCACACGATAAGAGTAGTTAGGCTCTTTAAACGCAAGAGCAGTACTGGCTGTATTGCTTCCAAAAAAAAAAAAAAAGGAAGAATGTTTAAAAAAAACTTTTGAAGTGTGTTTGTGTTTGAGGCGAAGGAGCAAAGGTGTGCTTTTGCGTTTGAGGCGAAAGGCAGGAGTATCCTTCAGTGTGTGTGTGTGCTTGTGCACATCTGTGTGCAGGGAAATCTCTCTTGCCAGTTTTAAAAAAACATCCGTAGCCCAGGTAAATGGCATGCTGTCCTCTGTACATGCCCAGTGGCTTTCTCTTTCTCTTCACGGGAAAGAGTTCAGAGGGCCAGTTAGCACCGTTCATGGTCGTCCCTGAGGTTTCACTCGTACTTACACACACTAAAACATTCATGCGCAAAGATTTCTGAAAGCGCACACAGTATACAGAAGTCCACAAACACACTCACATACTCGCAGGCTTTAGAAAATTCATGCAGCAGCGGTCGTACATGCATATACACACACACATGAAAGCACACACAGTTAGCCCATGGCTAGAATGTACAAATGGGCATGATATTGCAATCCAGCAGTGAGGAGAACAGTGGATTTTTGCTTCAGTCCACAATAGGTTATTGATCAAGGTTAGCTTACTGTGAAAACGCTGCCTATGGCAAAGGACCGTTCACACCAGAGGTGAGTTTGTTGGAATGTGAGTACATCAAGGCAATTCTTTGTCGGTGTAAGTATAGGTGAAAGAGTGTAAAATTGTGTACTCTCATATTTAAAGTGTATGTGTGAACAACACTGTTTTAGTGCTTTGATTAACAGACGAAATTCTTTTTTCTTTTCTTCTACAAAGTGCCCAACGGTGAGAACCTTATATCTGAGCTAACTCTGCATTACCCAACAATGCTTCCCTCTTATTCACAGACAAGCTGTGTTACAATATTTGCACTTAATATGCAGAAGACTGCAACTCATGATAACCAAAACAAAAGCGGTAAAACCCCACGGTTCGATAGGGATGGGAATTGCTAAGAGTTTTACGATTCCAATTCCATTTTCGATTCTGCTTAACGATTCGGTTCTTTATCGGTTCCCTTATCGATTCTCATTTGGAGAAAAAGGACAACAAACCGGGCGATTAGCATCAACTTTGTTTAGTTTAGAAGTAACGCGAGTCATGACCTTACAAACCCAACAACGGTGAGGTCCACATTGGTCTATCCTGGCCTGGGTAATTTAACTCTTCCTGCTCTGGTGAAAGGAGAAGCTGGAGGTAGAGGTGAACTGGGGGTAGTACCACCAGCCTCTGGCTCTGAGCCAGTCAGGCTCTGTCTCTCATGATTTCGTCTAAATGTAATGCCTGAGAAGGCATTCATTTAACCTTAACCGTTACTAACAGCAGGTTTTACAATGAGGCAAATGGTGCTAACATGATAGGCAGTGTTTGTTAGTTAGTTACCTGCAGTGTTAGCCGAGGACATGCTAACGTTGCTAACGTTGCTAACGTTGCTGGGTTCAGATTCACCAACGTTAGTCCGGAGCGGATCGAAAACGCGACATTCATTCATAGTTATTGCATGTTGGCAGTATTTCCTCTTTTGGTGAAATATTCACTTTGCAAGTTGCCCTGTTGTCGTCTTTTTTAGGGATGTGTAACCAAACTTTCGAGCGTTTGTACCGCTTGGGCGCCATGTTTACTGTTGACTGCTGGCTGCGCTGGACTCGCCACGCAACGTTGCGTGGTGACGTCATTCGCGCCCACTGGAATCGATAAGGGAATCATTTGCAAAATCGCCAAACGATTCCAAGGAATTGAAACACTGGGAACCGATTCTCAACAAGAACCGGTTTTCGATTCCCATCCCTAACGGGGAGCCAGTGTAGTGAGTAGAGAAAGGGGGTGATGTGCCCATATTTCCGCAATCTCATTGGGATCCTGGCAGCACTGTTTTGAATGTACTGCAGTTTTTGGAGGCTTTTGCTGGGGATCCCGATGAGAAGCGCAGTAGTCCAGTCTGGAGGAGACAAAGGCATGGATGAGCAACGCTGGGGAGGGTAAGAGTGGGACAGAGTTTGGAAAGGTTTCTGAGGTGGTTAAAGGCAGTCTTGCAGAGGTGTTTGATTTGAGTCTCAAAGGTTAGATGAAGGTCAAATCTAACACCCAGGTGGCTAGTGGTGACAGGGTAATGTCGTGGCTGGAGAAAGCAATGCTAGTTATGGCAGATGTTCGGGTTTGGTGTTTAGGCTAAACTACTAGCCATTAGTTTAAGCCAAACTTTGTTATCTTTGAAGACTAGTGTTAATCAAGCAAAAAAATAAAAAAAATAAAACAAATTGGTATTTTAAATGGGTGGTTAGCCTAAAACCAAGAGAGGTTTCCAAAAGCCAAACCAGAGGGAGAAAAGCTGCAGGCTATTAGTTTGAATACTGAACTCCCACAAACAGTGATATTAGCAGAGTCTGGGTGCAGGGAGAGGTGAATAGTTAAATTATACATATATATTATGGAAATGGGTTGTACTGTACACTGTCAGAGGGGGCTAGGGAACATTATGTGGCCTATCTCGGGTAGATTTAGTCAGAAATAAAAAAAATTTGTTTTTTTATTATATTCTTGTTGACACTGCTTTTTAGGTAGTGGCATGCACATTAATACTCATATGAAAATGCATTGTGTCTATGACACAACAAAGTCAAAACAAAAACAAAAAATATCTCGCATGTGTTTGACCTGACTTAGATACATACATACACCCACATCAGAAGCAGCTTATCCTCACTCTGGAGGCCTTTTAGTCCTCAGATATATAATTTTCTTCAAATGCACCTTTCAGGCCTTAATGCCCTTCTTCAGTCTTAGCTGCCAAATCTTCTGTCGCGTCCCATCTCTCACAAATCACACACTGCAGTCGGAGAGGGACAATTTATCAGCTGTATGCATGAGTAAGCAACAGATTCAACATTTATCTGGACAGTAGAAGGTGGGGAGAAAGTGGATGAAGTGTGTGTATGTGGATGTGTGTCCCCTATTCTTTTCAGAGCCAGTTTCAATTATAGACATATAGGGGAGGGCACTTTTGCAAAGTAAGGACATTTTAGTTGTTCACTATTTCAGGTTATGTGGTTTCGGGGTTTAAAAAATATACAAAGATTTTGGAGAAATAAGCCTGACCGCTTCATGGCTGCCCACCGCTCCAGGTTGGCATCTGTCTCTGAGTGTGTGACCCTGTGCATGTGTGTGTCAAACAGGTGCCAACCTGGATGGGTTAAAAGCGGAGGACAAATTTCGTGTGTACGTATGACAATAAATCTGATCTTAATCTTAATTTACTGGGATGTGATTTTTTGCAAGTAAAGTTTCCAGTGCTTTCCTCCAAGTTTTTTTGTTCCATATTTGTAACTTCAGACTTCAGACTGTTTGTATTGGCTACAGTAAATATCACACATAATTTAGGCAACTACACAACTACATTTATGTTAAACTTAGATGTTTTTCTCAGACCTCTTTTATCTTCCGATAAAGCGGAAAGATATTTCTTGTGCCCAACAAAGCTTGGCTTCATATTTATGATTTTTTTTCAATGAGTATAAAGGCCATCAGTATCCAACGCTTTACTTCCTTCTATTTCCTGTAGACATGAATCTGATTTTACTTATTTATTTATCTTTTTTTAAACATATTTTTGATCTGCGCGCCCCGACAGGCACATGTATCTCACTAATTTGTAAGTAGGCAAAAATATTTACAATAGCACATGATTCAATGCTGATTGCTGAAATGTTGCATTGATAATTTGTAGTTTAGGACCATGAACGATGCAGCTTCCTTGCATTGACAGTTCTCTGTGCTGAGTTTCCGTTGCCTCGTTTTTAATTTTGTGACCCGTCTGGTTTAAATGAATGTTGCTGCTTCGATGAAGCTTCGATAGTTGTCTTTGTCACATTTTTTTGGCATTAGTAAATAGTTATGCACATTTACAGATATTTTACATGATATGAGTGATAACACGTGTTATAAGGGCTATTTTGCACAATAGATGTGCCTTGAGATTTTTACTTGTCCTTTGGTGTGCCTTGGGCACAAAAAGTTTGGGAACCACTGGTCTAACCCAAACTTAAGAAAGAGGCTCCTGCTCGAACCAGATCTGACACTGGACAAAGCCTTAACAATTGCATCGCAAGTGGAAGCCGCTGTTCAACAGGCCAAAGCCAGTGCAGCAAATGACAGTGTTCCAGTGCAAGCTGTGCAGCCCCGTTCACGGTTTACTAAAAGTAAATACAAACAGCACACTCGCCCATATAAGGCATCCAAAGCCACTATTACATCTTCCTGCAGCTGTTTCAGGTGTGGTTCTGACAAACATCTGGCTAATTCCCCTCATTGCCCTGCAGCCAAGGCAACTTGCAAGTAAAAAAATCTACAATTTTAGTGCCTGATATTTTGTCCCAATAGTGTCAGTCATGCCAATGTTAAACTTATGGCTGCCCCATAAAAGATTGGGCAATTCAATCCACAATAGTAGTGGATTAACTTTGACTGTTTTTGTTAAACTGTTTAAAATGAAAAATAAACAGTTTAATTGCATTGTAATTGAGTTGTGTAATATCTGATAAATATATATTAAATGCATAGAGTATTGGTTAAATTTATTTGGTAACATTTATCTAAAGAATAATGGCAATGATTACCTAATTTTAGTGAGTAATGTAACATAATGCAACCAAGTAAATTAAAATGTCAAGCACAAGAAAATAATTAAAATCTACTAAATTACTTCATAACAGAAAATACTTACGGATATATAAAAATTTACTTAAAATTTTGAGTAAAATTACTTAATTTGTTTAAATAAATATAACTTAAAACTTAGATGTAATTAAGTAAATGTTACTTAATATCTTCATAACAGTTATGTTTTATGGTAAGTAAAATTTACTTGATACTGGCAAGTGAGTGTTACTTGAAATTTTTTTCAGTGCATACATGGGGAGAACATGAAAACCACACGGAAAGGACCAAGCCTAGAATCGAACCTGGAACCCTCTTGCTGTGAGGAAACATAAGAAAATTTGTATCAATCTTGAAAATGAAAAAAAAAGCAGTGAATCTTGTATTTACTTTGACTTCTCTCATTGCAGACAGCATAAACCCCCAAACATTTCATGTTTTGTTTAATCAAATTAAATTAATTTCTTAATAGACATATTTGTATATGTATAGATTTTGTAACTCCACTTTGTAGAGTAATCCGTGCAGGGAAAAAAAGTACACCCTCACAGTTTTAAAGGTTTTATATATCAGGACATTGAAAACTTATCTGGTCCAAATTTAAATAATGTAGTCGTATAAACTTTTTTTTACAAGAGACATGTGTTTTGCAATTGAGATGTTGTACTGGTTGATTTCTAGTTTATGGTAGAAGCCACACACTGTGGTAACACACGAGTCAACAGTGTGTGGTGGTATTTATCACTAAATAGAAAAGAAGAGAGCCAACTCAGCAGCTAATCTTGTTAGTTTTGGCAAGCAAAGTAACCAAAGCAATAGACAGTTTAGTTGGCTGTCAGCCGTGACATGATGGATGTTAGCCCAGAAATTCTAATGTCCAGACAGCAAAGTATCTAATCCAGTAGGTCATTAGCATAGAGCTCTTAATTGTTGGCCTCTCCATGTTAATGCCCAGCCGAGACAGCTGATGATCCAATGAGTAGCTGTGTTAAATGAATGAGTTATGGCCCAGGTCAAATGAGTAATCATGATCTGCTGCTGTTGGTGACTTAGTTAAAGTGACAATTTAACATTGGTCAGATCAGTAACTGGTTTTGGCAGGGATATACCCTCCTCCTATAAGTATAAAGCATCTGCTGACTGATCAATAGTCTGATAATGGCATGTCATTTTTACAGGACTGTAATCGATATTGATTTGAGACAGTTCTTGATGCAGCAACGTCTTTGGGATCTTTGATTCTGAGCGTCCATCTTAGGCTTGTGCCTTTACCTTTGTGCGCTAAATTTCTCCAGACTCCTTGATTGATTTTATAATATGCATTGCAGAGGGAGAAATATGCAAGTCCTATCCAACTATTCTTTGAGGAACATGTTTTTTTTAATATTCAGATGATTTTCTCATTCGTTTGTTGACAAACTGGAGATGTTCTGTTCATCTTTGCGCCTCAGAGACTTTTTTCATTGATACGACTTTCATAAAGTCAAGTCAAAGTCAAATTTATTTATATAGCACATTAAGAAGCATTGAAAATACATAAAAGAATATAAAAATAAATAAATTAAAAAATTAAAATGATTAAAAACAAGCAACAGTCCAGGGGTCCGTTTCACGTAGCAGGTTCAACCAACTCTGAGTCTATTCCTGATCTCTGAGTTGATCTACTCTGAGATAGAAAACTCTGAGTTTTCGGTTCCAGAAACGCTGATTTGAGTGAGTTTAATCAACTCTGAGTAGGTTCACCTTGAGTTTAGCGCGTGCACCACAACTTTAAAAAGCCAGCATCAACGGCGCCCCGATTCGACGAGTCACCATGGCAACGGGGAAGAGGAGGGGCTACGTTTTTCACCAACCTCGAATTGGAAATCTTAATGCGCTCATACGGCGAGTTTCAATACGTTTTTAGAAATAAGTGCAACACCGCTGCAGCAGCAAAAGTGTAAGTTTAAATGTAGTCCTTTGCAATCACAATAATATTATAGGGAAACTGCTTGAATGGTAGCCCATTCATTTATTTCATTTAGGTGCAATCCCGCGGGGGAGAAGCTCACTTGGCAGCAGTTTAAGATGAAATATAAAAACATTGTTCAAACAGGTGAGACCTCGGCATGGAGGTACCTCATTTTGATCATGTTTTACACTGTAAAATAAATATTAAGTGGCTATTTGACTGTGCAGTTATTTTATTCCCAACATAATGCTGTTTTCACACACATAAACTATGTCTTCTCATCTATACCATCCATCCATCCATTATCTATACACCGCTGAATCCGTCAGTCGGGTCGCGAGGGGGCTGGAGCCTATCCCAGCGGTCAATGGGCAAGAGGCGGGGTACACCACAGGGCCACATAGAGACAAACGAGACAAACAACCATACACACTCACAGTCACTCCGAAGGGCAATTTAGAGTCATCATCTATATCATGTTCTGTTAAATAATTAAGCCTATTTAAACTAACACAGACTTCTACTGAGCCAACAGAAAGAAGGCAGATGCCCGTAAAACGGGTGGTGCCCAGCACCGCCACCTCTAACGGGAGGCCAGTGGCTGAGGGACTCCACCCCCAAGACACGAGTGCCTTTATAAAATATAATAGGCCTATAGATGTCTTTTTTAAGCCTATTCATACAAATATTTATTTGTCTTTTATGTCTTTTTTTTCTTTTGTCCCAACACATTCTGATGGTGCCGCTCAAAAAGATAATTGTCTGGAAATGCTAAAATCTATGCGCGGTCTGATAACCATCTCCGACGAATATTTATTTCTCTGCACAGTAATGCTGCTCCTTCATCCACGGGATCGTTGTCAAAAGGACATGTTGGTGAAAAAAGTCATCTCCTACTGTGCCTAATGGACTTATAGAAGTAGAAGAACTCGCTCTGCTGACTGAATGAATGAGGAAATCAAATGGCGTGTGTGGCTGAAAGGGGGCGAAGACAGAGAGAAACTCCAGGTTTCTTGAATAAAACCTGGTCCCGACCAGGTTAGGTTCAGAGAGTCTGTTACCACGGTAACTGACCGAGAGGTTAAGTTACCTCTCTCTCTGAAACAGGCTAGAGTTACCCCTCTTTCTCGGGGTTGAGTTACCTCCCTTTGTGAAACGGAAAACTCAGAGTTTCCCTCATTTCAGGGTTAATAAACTCAGAGTTTTCACTAAACCTGCTTCGTGAAACGGACCTCTTATAAGTTCAAAGATATCGTGCAGATTTCATGCATAGACACATGAGAACAGAAATGTTTTTGATAGATAGATAGATAGATAGATAGATAGATAGATAGATAGATACTTTATTAATCCCAATTTGGGAAATTGTTTTTGCAAGTACAGTTTCCAGTGCTTTCCTCCAAGTTTTTTTTGTTCCATATTTGTAACTTCAGACTGTTTGTATTGGCTACAGTAAATATCACACATAATTTATGTTTAGAGATACCACAACTACACAACTACATTTATGTTAAACTTAGATGTTTTTCTCAGACCTCTTTTATCTTCCGATAAAGCGGAAAGATATTTCTTGTGCCCAACAAAGCTTGGCTTCATATTTATGATTTTTTTTTAATGAGTATAAAGGCCATCAGTATCCAACGCTTTACTTCCTTCTATTTCCTGTAGACATGAATCTGATTTTACTTATTTATTTATCTTTTTTTAAACATATTTTTAATCTGCGCGCCCCGACAGGCACATGTATCTCACTAATTTGTAAGTAGGCAAAAATATTTACAATAGCACATGATTCAATGCTGATTGCTGAAATGTTGCATTGATAATTTGTAGTTTAGGACCATGAACGATCTGTTGGTTTTCTTAGCTAGGAAATTGTTTTTGAATTGGCTCTATATGAACGAATTGGATTATTTTATGAATTATGATTATTATTAATTAATTGAATTCCAATTGGCTTGAATTGGACTTACTATCTAAGTGCCTTGAGATGACATTTGTTGTATTTGGCGCTATATAAATAAAAATTAATTGAATTGAATTGAATTGAATTAAAAGCAAAAACAGACTTTTATTTCATGTGTGTGTTTGTATACTGTTTGTCTGTTTTTCTGCTCCCCTGCCACCACACAGTTGTAGATTAGGCCGCTTAGCACTCACCACAGGGTGAGTTAATCACTAAAAAAAGCAAGATGATTGAAGGGGGGAGGGGGGATGCTTGGTTTCTCCTCACCTCTCCATCCATCCTTCTATCTACCCAACCATCCAACCCCCACCAAACCTGCCCCCCTGTACTCGTAGGGGACAGTCACGGTTACAGCAGTGTGACAGTGATCTCTCTGACATTTTATGGTTTTTTTTTCCTCTTTCTTTTTCTATTTTTGAATAGGGAAAATGAGTTTGATGGGGGTCGTTGTAACCCCCCCATGCAGAAACCCCCACCCACACACCATACTCAGAGGTACCATGACAGCAAGACGATTGCCCCCAAAGAAGACAATCCGAGTATAGCCAGTCCAGAGCCCAGAGATGCCTTCCCTCCGTTACTTTCTTAAGCAGCAGTGCATTGTAAAGCTTTCACCCCAAAATCTCCCACAGCTTCCTTAGCTGACAGAGAAAACGGTTATGTTAAGCTGCCCCTTAGTTCCATCTGACTCCTCTGACCTTTATGGTCCCTACTTCTAAGAAGAATTATATTCGATAAATCAAAATAGTTTTAAGAAAATAAAGAAAAAAAGAAAAGGGAAAAATATGGTTTCTAGTAAATATTATGTGTATGTATCATGAAAATGTGCTTTAATTGGCATTTCTACAGGTGTGGATTTTTTCTATGATATTATTCCTTATTAATAGTTGCAAGAGAGTATATGTGGGTTAAAACAACTACAAAGTATTTTTCCTGCTGGTGATAAAAGTGGTGCTTTATTGATGTTTTGGTCCAGTTTTTGAACAAAAATTATGCCTTATGGCAAATATTGATTTGAAGATCAACACTATTTGTTCCTCGGCCTCCATTAATTGTTGACACATTACCTTTGCTGTTTTGTGGTATTTATTGAATTTGTTGATTGTGTAAAAATGCAGCTTGATATCACAGAACAACTGCTTCTGTAGTACATGTCGAGAAGAGGAGAGATAGTTGACAGAAGTCACAGAGAGGCTCAACAACCTCAGCCGTGCAGAGTTATGATGACAAAACCACCTGATTGTTGTTATTCTGTGGGCTTGTTTGAGTTGGCATACGTGTTAGAATTTATATCCTTGTTGAGTGCAATGAAGAGCAATGTGTCTGTCATGGGTCTGCAAGCAGAGGGTAGTGCTCTACGAAAAAGGAAAGGAGTCAGATTTAAGAGAACTGTCGCTTGGTGTTTCGCCAAGCATCACCATAAATCCTAAAACACGTTTCACATTTCCCGTGGAACAAAAGCAAAAGAAGAAAAAAAAGGCAGAAAGGCAAAGAAAAGGATGGAATGGCTGCAGTTTTTTCTTATCTTTCTTTCACTCTCTTTCCCCAGTGAGAGAGACAGAAGGAAATAAATGGCTCCCCTCTCCTCTCCGCTCAGTGTGGGCTGACAGCGCAGCAGATGGTGGTTTAAGCAGTGAATTTATGAGCGCCACAATCTTAATGTTGCAGAAAGAAAAGAAAAGGAGTCGCATCAAACGCCACTGACAAATGTACTTGCTAATATTAATGCACTCCTCATTCATCCAATATGCTGCCTAATTGCTTTTCTGTACACAGTAATATGGCACCTGCTGCTCAAGTCCGGCACTCACGTCAGGAGAGGCGAAATCGCGGGGAGGGGGGGGGATTGTTGGTCATGGAAGTAGAGAGAGAGATGAGAAGCAAAGTGTTTCTCTCTCTCTCCCCCTTCCATCTTCACCTCTCCCTCTCTTTCTGTGATAGATGCAAGGCTGTGGATCATGCGCCAGACCTGTCAGTGTTCCTAATTAAAATTTTATACTTAAAGACTCAGGGAAAAAAACAGATTGGAAGCACTCAGTAAACAATCAGTTATGACTGGAGACACAGAAACACAATCCAATTTTAAATACAGCATCAACACACTGAAAGTCTTTGGACTTTATTAGAGCTTAACAAGACCACGTTGCCCACAGATCAAACCCGAATCCAGGAGAGCCTAAAAAGCTTCAAGCTGCCAACCTTTGCTGCAAAAAGAGAAAAAGATAGACTTTCATGGGCTCTTGACAAATTGTCAAATATTATAAAAGGTTATGTTATGGTGTATGGCTATGTCAACTTAAAAAATGTCAGTGACTGAAGTTTCACATATAGGTGCTGGACTATTTCAAATGGACCTTACATTTCTTTGGACTCTGTGGTTTCTTTCAGTGAGACACAGTACATTGGACACTCAGTGTAAGCCTATCATTAAACATTAAAATAGATATTTTGATCAAAACTCATTTGAGAATAATCAATACTGCACAATTGCGCATGTATTATGAATTATTCAGAGACCGTACACATTATCCCCATCAGGTCATAAAAAATAATCTGCTTTACACGAAGCTTCCTTTTTCCTGTGTCAACTTTTTTTCTTATTAACATAATTATTCACACTTTTTTTCCACTCAATATACAACTTTTTAAAGTCAGACAGATGAATAACATCATTTTAGTGCTTTGCATAATTTTATTTTTTTTTTTTGGGGGGGGGGCATCTGGGGCCTGTGTAAGCCCCCTATAGCCCCACCATTATCTGCCCTCCAGCTGCTGTTAAATGCACTAAATTGTAAAATAATGAGTTTGTAAATTGCACACAATTATGGATGCAAATTGAATAAATCCTCCAAACTATAGATTGTCCTTTCTACTCACATCAACACTTAATTGATGCATGTCTGATGGAGAGAAGCAGGTATTTCTGAACACTGGGCTCAGAAAATGAAAATACTTTTTGTGTTTTTAGGCATCTTACTTGCTCTGGAAAGATTAATTGTGATTTGATGGAACAGAGTGTACTGAGAGGTGCTGTGTGCAGAGGTGGTTGCTTGGTGTTTGATCAGTCTTTGGGATGAAGGAGCACATTAAACCAATAAACGTTTAATGTTAATGTGGAAACTGAAACCAAAAAAATGCATAAATACATAAATAAACAGCAAAGACAGACAGACCACAATAATAATACTAACCTTTTTGTTTTACTGCTTTTTGTTATCTGTCTCATGAAATATTTTCTATAATTATACATTATTTTAACACAATAATTTAAGATAATTACATTGCTTGTTTTCAACTTGTGCTCAGAGGTCAAAAGCCAAGCATCCTCTAAGCAAACAACATTTTATGCTTGGGTCAGCCCCATGCCCTAGTTCGTGTACATTTCAAAATGTGACAAGAAACACAAACCATTTACCATTATTTACAAAACAATTATTCATAACATTACTTGCTGCAACAATGTTGCCCCTCTTAAAAGGAAGGTAATCAGTCAGAAGAGGTTGGCTCCTTGGTATAATTCACTACAGCATGCTTTAAAGCAGACTGCAAGAAAGCTGGAGAGACAGTGGTGTTCCTCTAATTTAGAAGAGTCTTAATTAGTCTGGAAAGATAGTTTAATAACGTATAAGAAAGCCCTTCGTAAAGCTAAAACTGCTTATTATTCATCATTGATAGAAGAGAATAAGAACAATCCCAGGTTTCTCTTCAGCACTGTAGCCAGTCTGACTAAGAGTCCGAGCTCTGTTGAGCCAGGTATTCCTTTAACTCTCAGCAGTGATGATTTCATGAATTTCTATATCAATAAAATAGTTTCTATCAGAGAGAAGATTGATGGAATCCTTTCCATTATTATCACTGATGTATCATCAAGTGCAGCAGCTTTAGAAGTATCTTTAGAACCATCCATCCATCCATCCTTCCATCATCTACCACTTCCAGAGGCACTGTCCACGATGTCCAAGAGATGTTGCAAATGCGTGTCAACCAAGACAGCCCTACAACATCCAGAGCCTTGAGGAACTCAGGGCAGACCTCATCCACCCCCGGGGCCCTGCCACCGAGGAGTTTTTTGAGCACCTCGGCAACCGCAGCCCCAGAAATGGGAGGCCCCACGTCCGAGCTCCCCGACTCTGCTTCCTCATCGGAAGGCGTATCAGTAGGATTCCCCTCACCGACTTACAACGTCCCCAGTTGAGGCCAGCAGAGCCCCGTCCCCACCATAAACAGCGTTGAGGGTGTACTGCTTCCCCCCTTTGAGCCGCCTGATGGTGGACCAGAAACTCCTTGAGGCGGTACAGAAGTTATTCTCCATGGCCTCACCGAGCTCCGAACTCCTGTCCCTTCTTTTCTGTCTTCTCAAACCCCAGCTGGTGGAGGCGGATGGCCACCCTTCCTGGTTCTGGTTCTGCCAGAGGTTTCTTCCTGTTCAAAGGGAGTCGTTTCTCTCCACAGTCGCCTCAGGCACGCTCAGGACGGGAGATTGGACTGAAGACAAGTTTCAGTGAAATCTGTGGGTTTCCTTTGCTAGGAAATTGTTTTTGAATTGGCTCTATATGAATAA
The DNA here is from genome assembly GCF_027942865.1 of Odontesthes bonariensis. Lineage (NCBI taxonomy): Eukaryota > Metazoa > Chordata > Actinopteri > Atheriniformes > Atherinopsidae > Odontesthes > Odontesthes bonariensis. Next base: position 3,270,506 of record NC_134507.1, on the reverse strand, counting down.
TGGATCGGATTATGATTACAATGAATTGAACTCCAATTGGCTTTAATTGGACTATATTATTTAAGTGCCTTGAGATGACATTTGTTATAATTTGGCGCTATATAAATAAAAATGAATTGAATTGAATTGAATACACATACATACACGCCTTCTTTTACTGCTCCTTTTTGCCAGAGTCTGAGTATGTGCGTGGATGTTTTGCATGCACTGTAAACTTTACACTGTCACTTTCTTGTGTGTATATCTCAACTCTGACAATGTTTAAATCCAGGCTGAAAACAGTTCTGTTTAGCTGTGCATATGACACCTGAAAGTATTTTATCTGCACTCTTCACTTTTAAATTCATTAATTAATGATAATTTTTAATGGGTTTTTAAATTTTTTTAATTATTTATTATTATTATTATTATTATAATTATTATTATTTATATTATTATTATTATTATTTTATTTTTTATTTTTAATGATTGTATTGCCTTCTTGTGATTTTATGTAGCTGTGAAGCACTTTGAATTGCCTTATGTACGAATTGTGCTCTATAAATAAAATTGCCTTGCCTTGCCTACTATACGTGTATCAGTCTGAGATGGCTAACTCTTTTATGAGATAAATGGAGAACACTGTGTGTCTGAGGGCACATGCTAACTTTAAAAAATTATAGTAAAAAGGGAAATAATAGTGAAATAATGAAAAATTATTTTCTAGTGCCTTTAAAACTTAAGAAATCAACTGTGATTCCTCCCATACGAAAAATAACTGGTATTTAATTATTTCTAATTTGAAACAGCACTATAATACATTTCGTTTTATTGAAGAAATCAAACAGAGTGTATTATTATGACTCGGTAATCTGTACATTAATAGCTGATATAAAAAAACAGATATAAAACAACAAAATATAATTATTATTATAACATATTGAAGGAGCCCACAGGAACTGCAGGGTGACCACCAGCCGCAGTGTTTTGTAGTTTGTGTTTCTCTAAGGGAGGACAATAAGGAAAATCAGAAGCATATTTAGAAGTCATAGAAACACCAGAGCACCGCCATCAACATCATCATCTTCGCTAAAGATATCCTACCCACAATCCTTTTCCACAAGCTGACTAATTAGCCACAGAAAGGTCGAGTAAAGTCAGAGTGTGATTAGATGGAGGAGGAGAGGAAGGAGAGGGAGGAAGGAAACCAGACAGACAAAAAAGCAGCTCACATACATCTAGTTTTGGACTTGTGCCCGAACATTTTATTTTTAATTCGCTAACCCTTTCCCTTCTCTTTCCTTTTACTTGAAGCCGACTGAGGGCTTTGCCGCTTAATGCTGGTTTCAATTTTTAATGAAATGCTTATGTTGTAGCACCTGGACGCGCTGGCTCGGAGCTGGCCCATCAGGTAAGGGTTCCCAGGAGGGTCATTAAAAGCAGAGCTGCAGCGAGCAATCTGACCCGAATGAATACCAGCCGTGTTGCAGGGCCTTTTGAATGAAATGCAGCGAAAACAAATGTGTGTCTGCACCATTAGGGAAGTTGCGGATGCAGTATACAAATCATGCATAGTCTATTTTTTTGTTTTGTTCATAATTGTAGTCGTGCAGGTCACACACACTGCATCCACTTTATTTAATGCTCAATTGAGATGTGTGCACATGCATGCATTCATTCATCTGAGCTTGTGAGTGTTTGTATGTGTATGGTTGAGTGCCAACTGAAAAAAATCAGAGTAGATGCAGGACTGTTGCTATTCCCTGAGAGCCTGGTAGGGTGGTCTTGCCGCAGGCTTCTTCCCCTGGCTCAATGTTGAGTCAAAACATCTCCAGTGGTAAGGAAAAAAAAAACAACAACAGCGGTGCATGCTTCCCTGTCAACAGCAATGTGTTGCATGACAACGACACTGACATTGCACCCACTGAGCTCTCCCAACCCTTGAGAATTCACTGGAGTGAAAAGCCGCTGTATGCTGGGCATCATAGATCCCAATGATGTAGCTGTCATCCTGCAGACTTTTTTATCTGAAGCAACATGTGCTTTGCAATACACTAACACAGGGGTTATCCAAACTTTTCCATGCCAAGGCCCCCCAAACAGTATTAGCTTCTGGCCCCCTTTGCAAACCAGACAATGCTACAAAATATGTAAAGAAACTTGGGGTGGGCGATATGGAAAAAAATGTTGTATCACGATTTTTTTGCATAAAATCACGATTTCGATTTTTTATCACGATCTTCCATCCAAAAAAAAAACAAAGACCAATTACAGTAGAGTTAAGTCGACATGCTGAACCACAGAAGAGCTAAGAAGTAAAAGAAAGAATTTGGCAATCAACACATTGTAATTCAACTGTAACCCAATTCAAGATGAAAATTAATGATCTAATTAATGACATCTGACACAGTGAGAGTGAAGCAACCGGAAATAGAAAAACGAACCACTGATGACGACTTGATTCCACCTCATGATGCCATTTAGCAACAGATGAGCAACGCTGCATGTTCATTTACTGCAGCCACAGTCACGCACTGCCATCACCAGAGCGCCCTAAAGGAACACTTTCCAACTGTGTAATGTTTGTCACGGTCGCGGTGCATCCCTTTTCTCTTGCACCGTAGTTAGCTTACGAGCTAGCGGTTTCCTCATCCGACCCGAGAGTGCTGCTGCTGGCCGTGAGTTTCTCCCGTGCGCCGCTATGGATGTGCTGTGGATGGTGCCGCTGCTGCCGTTCCCATTCCTGATGTGGACCAGCAGCAGTGGGTTAGGGTAGAAGAAAACCCGAACCAATTCCAAATTACAGAGGTGGATTTCCTCTTCTTCACCAGCTCGTCGGCTTGGCTTTCAGCCATGGTTGTCCATGCGTTTTCTAAGTTTTTACAAACACAACATGCAAGCGTGTAAGAAAGTGTCACGACTCACAGTTCGCTATGATTGGTCGGTTAAGGACGCCCTACGTCTGCCGCATCGGCAGGAACCAGCATTAAAAAAAATGAAAAATAAAAAATCATTGCGCTGATTGGCAAAGGCTATGTATATGGTTTCTCTAATTTGGTAGATCGCCTGCGATTCTCCACTCTTCCTCGCCAGTCACGATTTTATATCGTCAGATCGCGCACCCCTAAAAGAAACATCAACTTTTAGAACGTATTTTCTTTCTTTTCTTCACTTAATGCTCTTCTTTACGTCTGAAGAAGTCGACCGTTTTTTCGGACTCTACTGGATGTTTTTGTATCAGGTGACGCTGAAGTTTCGAAGGTTTTGAACACTCATTTGAGAGGGTCTCCAGACAGAGGACGCCATTTTTCTGTATGGCTCTAAAGCCAAACTTAATGTATGCTGCCTCGTACTTTCTGATTTTAGTCGGCCAGTTCTTTCGGTCTCTTCTAGTCAAAAATCTGTCCATTTTGGCTAAGCTAGCTACACGCTAGCTTGAGGAGCAGTGCAGCTTCAGAACAGGCGCAAACCGCCAGGTCTACGATGTTTTGACTGGCAGCCAATCAGAAAGATAAGCATGGCAAATAACATTTCCATATGATATATTATTATAAATTGTATTTTACAATACTGATTAAAAAAAATTGACAATTTTTTGTGATGTTTAAAAAAAAATGTAATTCTATTTTTGCATTTTTTTCTTATCTTCACTCCAATTTTCTGAGGCCCCCCTAGTGTCCCCAACTTTGAAAACCACTGCACTAACACAAAGTTCTCTCACACACAGAGACAATAGATGTACATTTGCCCCTCTACCTGGAACAGCCTGATCCCTAAAGGGAGTGACGTTCACTCTCACACACACACACACACACACACACAATAAGTGGACCTGCAGTCTAATGGAGTTTAATTACTCCCAGCACATCCATCAGGGGCTCCAGTAGGGGAGTGGAGTATTTTATCACCACTTTTAAGGGGTTATTAGTACAAATACATTGTCACCCTGCATTACCACTGCAGCGCTTTAGGGTGCCATGCCCTCACCACATTCATTACAATCTCTATCAATATCTATGAGAACTACACGCTCCCTCTGTCTTCCTCCACCGTCCTCCTTCAACATTCTGTCCTTAGAAAAGATGAAGCACTGACATCCCCACGCCAAGCCTTTCCACCTCTTCCTTAGGGATGGGAATTGATAAGATTTTTACGATTCCAATTCCATTTTCGATTCTGCTTAACGATTCGGTTCTTTATCGGTTCCCTTATCGATTCTCATTTGGAGAAAAAGGACAACAAACCGGTCGATTAGCATCAACTTTGTTTAATTTAGAAGTAACACGAGTCATGACCTTACAAACCCAACAACGGTGAGGTCCCCATTGGTCTATCATGGCCTGGGTAATTTAACTCTTCCTGCTCTGGTGAAAGGAGAAGCTGGAGGTAGAGGTGAACTGGGGGTAGTACCACCAGCCTCTGGCTCTGAGCCAGTCAGGCTCTGTCTCTCATGATTTCATCTAAATGTAATGCCTGAGAAGGCATTCATTTAACCTTAACCGTTACTAACAGCAGCTTTTACAATGAGGCAAATGGCTCTAACATGATAGGCAGTGTTTGTTAGTTAGTTAGTTACCTGCAGTGTTAGCCGAGGACATGCTAACGTTGCTAACGTTGCTGGGTTCAGATTCACCAACGTTAGTCCGGAGCAGATTGAAAACGTGACATTCATTCATAGTTATTGCATGTTGGTAGTATTTCCTCCCTTTGGTGAAATATTCACTTTGCAAGTTGCCCTGTTGTCGTCTTTTTTAGGGATGTGTAATCAAACTTTCGAGCGTTTGTACCGCTTGGGCGCCATGTTTACTGTTGGCTGCTGGCTGCGCTGGACTCGCCACGCAACGTTGCGTGGTGACGTCATTCGCGCCCACTGGAATCGATAAGGGAATCGTTTGCAAAATCCCCAAACGATTCCAAGGAATTGAAACACTGGGAACCTGTTCTCAACAAGAACCGGTTTTCGATTCCCATTCCTACTCTTCCTCCACTTTTATGACTCCCTCACACCTCCTTTGACCCACAGCTCACAAGTTTCAGAGGAAAAATAGAGAGGGAAAAATTTAAGTTTCTGGCCCAGAGTGTTGAGTGTTGAATATCAACCACTGCCTATCTTACAGTTTAAAAACTACTATTACCGACTGAATGGCAAGACTGATATTTTCTACTAATTTGAGATTCTGCTCTTTTTCAAGTCTTAAAGGCAACATGAAAATGTGATGTATAAGTGTGTGGCAGTGTTTGGTACACTTACACATTAGAAAACACAATTTACCTGGAGTAGAATTTTATTTGGAGACAGCTTAGAGATTAGAGAAAACAATCAATGAATGCTTTATTGCTATAAGCAAGTGTTCACTTGGAATTTGTCATGTCTTCTCATGATCTGCTAAATGTCCTGAGTGAGCAAAAGTTTCATGTATAGAATAATAAGGTTTATGGACCTTAGCTCAAATTATACTTTTTTTGACATACAGGGTTCCATTTTCTTTCAGTATGTTCACTTTTGACCCTGTTGTGTGTTGTATCTGTCTTCATGTGAAATGATACAGTGGGTTGCACCCAGAGTAAGCTATGTGAAGATATTTGTGCAACTCATCAAAGAAGTGGATGTTTTACTGCATACCATGAAGAATGAATCAGTTCATCATATAAAACCTCACACTGAAACAGACTTGAAAACAAGTACAGAAACTAAGATTGATTCATGCATACCATACGATAAGGTAAGTTGTGTATTGCATTTTTTTTGTTATGCTGCATCATTATTGTTGTTTTACACATAACACATAGCCACAATTGTATTTAGAGCACATAAACATAGCTAAAACATCATAAAAAGCAGAAAGTTAGTCAAATCTTTAGTTAGATTTTAAACCAACCGAAAACATTTGGTTTTATTTGGAGATAAAAAAAAATTTTTAGTGTCCACTACTACTCACTGTCCATAACAGTTTGAATAATGACATTATAAGGTTTATACGGGCCCACTTTTCTTTTCACTCCCAAATATTGTAAAACATTTGTTAGCTCTAAAATGTTTTTTACACACGCTCTATAGATCTTTCTTATTTTCACATGTTCAGATCAAAAAATACTTTTTGAACAGTATAAAAGGTGGTCTAGCCGATTTTAAAAAATAAAAGCATCGTAAAAATCTGTTCAAAATTTGGAGTTGTTCTACAACAATTTTTTAAAAAGTGAAAACTATATTAAACATGGCACATGTTCATATATATATATATGTATGCCAACATTCTAAGTTTAAACTAACAACACTAACCTGCAGCTTTTAAATAAATAAGAGCTAAGCAGTTCTCCAATACAAAAGGCAAAAAACGCATTGCCATTGTAGTTTATTTACTGGCATTAAAGGCTGATATGATTCATATCTTTTAGTTTTACAAATTCCACATTAACAGCCATCAACCAATTAATGAATTAACTAACTTTTGAAGGAATGCTGTGGTCAAACACTTTATATACAAGCACAAGATATCTGAAAAGCCATGAACAGGCTATGGGAATCTATGGGAAAATTCTGTAACACATGCACTGTCATTAATGAGAGATTTAAATCCCAAAGACGATTGATATTTCAGTCAGTTTTCTGCTCATTCACTTAGGTATGGACTTAGTCTTATTAACCTAGTACAACTGCCGTGAGGGTTTTTTTTCAAGATAGCTACTTAGCAGTCATTACTCCACTAATAGTTCTTTTTCACCTGTCCCTCATTGCCCCCTTCAGTCTGTTCCACATCTAGTCTTTCCCACTCTTTGCACTCTTTGTGTTGTCTGAACAAATGTTTGTTCCCTACTTGTTATTAAGAGTTTGAAAATGAAAAGTAATTTAAGTCACTTTGGATAAAAGCATCAAGTAAATGACTGTAAAATAATGTTATCTGTAAAATAATGTTATCTGTAAAAGCATTGCGAGATTTGAACCTCCACACCTACAATACACTGAATGCAGGCCTGGGAGTCCTGACACTGCTACCCGACAGCTGCTGGCCCTAGATTTTGTAACTGGGAAAGGTTATTTGGAGATAAACCCACACAGCTTGGGCCTACTAAGTGGCCCAATTATCATGCTTACACAGTGCTTACATCTATGGCACACACCTGGCACAACTGCCAGGATGTGCATCAGCATATGAACCAACCTTTACAACAACACAGACTCCAACCCCCTCCGTAAAAAATAAGAGGAGACATTTAAGTTGCATAGATGCTAAATCCAAATTTGTAAAAAGTAAAAAAAAAAAAATAGCTGCAACAGTGAAAGCCTGCAAATAATAAACTTAAAAAAAAATCAATTGCATGTATCTAGATTACATTCATTTGCGTGCATTTACATTTGCAATCAATCACTTGAAAGATATAGAGTTTTTTCACCCCCAGCAGTGTGTGAACTTCACTTTATTTAAGTCTGTGTAATTTCTTAATTATTTTCTTCTTTTTATTGTTTTTCTTGGATTGTGGAATAAAAATCTATACTTGGATTCCCAGAGCTCTTTGCTATCCAGTCGCACATATTCTACAGTGAAATAAAATGATATTTTAAGGAATGTTGGAATTTGACCCTGTACTATGTGGACAATACAAAGGTCAAGAAAAAATTAATTTTGACCTCTGTTGCAAGATATAGAAAAAGAACGATAACACATTTTAGATGGAAAGGAGTAAAAAAGTATCAAGACATCCTGTGTTATTTGAATCTTATGAACAATGTTATTTTAAACGTTGATGGGTTACTTCAATATCTCAAACTCACTATTTATTTTTTGATTATCATTGTGCATTGTGAATTTTGAAATTGTAGCCTCACTAAATATAATCTACATCTCACAACAAGTAACTCCCGTAACTCCTGTCACAACAAGTGGTTAAGAATACGTGTGTGTGTGTGTGTGTGTGTGTGTGTGTGTGTGTGTGTGTGAAGCACCTCGAGTCTGTCATCCTTTTGAAAACAAAAACACACTTGATGAGAAAACAAGGATTCTATGGATTAAACAGATGATGCCAAGATGAACAGCATCAACAACAAGAAAAGGAAAGCCACGATTCATTTCCTAAATCGTGAAAAAAGGGCGGTTTGGATGATATCTTCCCTCAAGCTTTGACAGGCCCTGAAGTGTTTGTCATCAATGTAAATGTGAAAAGTTGCAGTTTTACTTCATTTAAAGAACAGAACACCAAAGCTCCAATACCAGCTTTTTTTGTCTTTTTTCTTAACACGTGCATTTAAAGCAGTTGTAGTAGTTTCAAGGAACAGCAGCAAAAAAAAAAATGATTGTATCTCAGCTGAACAGATAAAGTAGGAGAAGTGATGCTAATGTTTTTAAGAGAGAATACTAAAATCCATCAAATTAGAAACTAGCCAAAACAATCAAATAATTTACTGAATAAATGATGTCATGCTTTATAAAATCTATGGCTTATTGTCTGGGCAGAGGGCCAATTCACAAAGCCACACCGGTTATGCAAAATGGCAGGTGCCCTTTGAACGTGAGCGAGTCATAAAGATATAACAGCAGGAGCTCGGAATAGTTTTCAATGTAAATGTGTGTAAGTGTGGCTATGGCAGCCTCTGTTAAAAGCGGCATGTGAGGGAGGATAGAGGAAGAGGAAGAAGGCAAGGAGAGGGAGGAAGAGCGAAGAAGAGATGAGCCCTGGCTGGCTGCCACTCATCTGGGCACCTTCTCTAAGCAGGGCAGAAAATCAAACACGCCGGGGAAGAATTAAAGGCGAAAGAGAGAGAGAGAGAGAGATGGAGAGAAGAAGAAAAATGATTTTTCTTATAAATAGCAGGGCTTGCCAGAAGGCAGAGGAAATGAGAGCAAGTGAGAGCTGGAAAAGAAGGGCTTGAGCTTGACACGGGGCTTAAAATTGAGAGGGGGCGGAAAGAAGGGGACCTACTGCGTGAAAATGTCTCCAACCAAAGCAAGGATTAGTGTTCCAACCTCCTCCACCACAAAGATCCGCCGGTACAACTAATCACCTTCACAGCTTCACTCTCTCGCTCACTACTCACTCCTTTTTTTCCTTTTCGCTCTTTTCATTCCCCTCTTTTTTTTGCCTCCACTGTCCTCCTGCTCTCTTTAAAGTATCATTACGCCCCTCTCATCGTAATTATGGCTAAAATTAAAGGAGAGTATGTACTGCCAGGTACGATTAGCTGCCACAGGCTGACTGGGCACGGCGAGGTGCACAGTGCATCACCAACCACAGGAACATGCTGCAAACTTCAAAAGGCATCTACATATACGGTGTCACGGATTAACCACCCCGCTCTCTATCCTCTCTTACTCTGTGTCTGCCACTCTGTCCCTCACCTTTTGATCCCCCCACCTGTCAGTCCATCCTTTCTTCCTTCTCCTCTTTCACTCTCCTTTCCTGTCACTGCCATCCACACAACCCCACCCACCACCAAACAAAGGCTCCTCAGAAAAAGATGGCGATGACGCATAAACGCAAACAAGTCCAATTGATCACGCAGAAGTCGAGCCGAGTGATGGATTTTTTTTAAGGGTTTATGTTGGGGAAGGAGGGGTCTGTTTTCATGACACAGACAGGAGCTATTAAGCTCGTCTCTCTTTGTTGTTTCTTTCCGTTCACCCGTTTTTACAAAGCAAGATCTGTCTTTTCCTCTTTTTAAATGAGAAATTAGAAGAATATGTGAGGGTTTTTTTTCTTTTCCTGCAGAAAGAGCCACTTCATAAGCAGATGCCTACAATTGCAGCCAGGGGAACGTGTGAATTCATTCTCCTCTGCTATAAATACACTCCATGTCTCTGTATAGGTGCGAGCACAAAATGTAATTAGGCAGTCAGGCAGAAAAGCAAGCTGCCTTGCATTTCTCAATGTTTGCATTTCATTTTTTGTCCACAAATAATGTACTACAAAGGCAAAGTGGAGAAATCTCTACTGAATATTCATTTACAAAATAATGGTTTGCTGATAAGGCCAAGGCATGTGATAATCAATTAGCTAAATGTTTTACAAAAACCTGGTGAGATTGAAGAAAAAAGACAATAATGATGAATATGCATAGACACACAGCAAGAAGTCTGAATATCTTTACAACATTAACCTAGATAAAATGTCACAAAGAGCACACTGAGAGCAGGATGTGTGTTTCAAATAGGGTTCAGAGATATACTCAGTACATTTATGTGTAAGTTTAGGAGAACGGCATTTGCACAGAAGGTCCTGTCAGTCTTTGGTTGCGCTACATGGAACACAGTTCCGTTGGCCATAAGGGAAAACTCAACATATGTAGCTTTTAAGAAACAACTAAAAACACGGCTTACAGATAACCAGGACTGTAAACATGAAGGGTAGTTTTTATTTAACATGCAATACTAAAAATAAATTGGCAGTAATTCTGTAATTCTTAAAATTAGTTGGCACTTTTATCCATGCACTTTAAAAATAGCACTTTAGGATAAATGCACTTTAATATAGTACCAGATGCACTTTAATAAATGTATACTTGTATAGGAGGGTAAAACATTGTTTGCCAATCAGATGCATTTTAATGTCTGAAACTACTGTGCGACAAAATTGTGTTGCTATGGTTTTTCGGTATGGTATTCGTACCATAACAGGTCATTTGTTGTATATCTTGTGATGTGGTTAAGTTATATGGAATGTTGTATGCTTTGTTTTCTTGTTTCCTGTTTTTGTTTTTGTCTTTGTCTTGATTTTAGTGTGAACAGCAGGACTGCAGATGGAAATTAGCCTTGGAGCTAAATCTGGCATATTTACATTGTATGTTTATTAATATGCAGAGTCCTGTCACAAATAAACAAATAACTAACTAACTAAGTGCATTTATATGTAGACTTATCTGAAACCTAAACATGCTATTATCATATTGGCAAAAAAGGATCAAGTATACTAATGAACATGTCCATTTATATAATATAATGTAAGTGGGAGCTGAGAAGATTTTTGCAGCAGCTCTTAGTTTACACTCACTCGTTACCAACTCGTTACTAACAGACATCATAACATGCACTGGCCTAAAAGCATTTGCAAAACGGACCAAAAAATGGCTCTTAAGAAATCAAACCTGTGCACATGTATGAGGAGTGAGTGTGAGAGCGGCTGGCCCAAAGAGAGTGCATGTTATGTGTAAATGAGAGATGTTTTTTATTTTTCATTTATTATATTCATGCAAAAAGTGGAACACAACTTGTATTGTGTATAAAATGAAATGATCGTTATTTATATGTGAAAATGTAAAATGGTGAAATGGTCATGTGCTCATGTACCTTTTAGAATCAGTTTTGTTACACCAACCTGCCCAGGGACTACAGGTGGAAATGAGCATTTCCTGCTGTAACCTGGTACAAAGCATCTTTCCTCGTCGTCAGTGTTTATTGTGCACTGTAACTGTTCAAAATAAATAAAAACAAAAACACACCATACACCTGAAAGACAGCCCAGTACTCCCAGACCCACTCCTGTTGGTAACGGCAAACAAATGACAGAGTTCGATGTAGCAGCTGGTTTTCACTGGGAAAAATATGGCTGCTCTACAGGATTGGTTGTTCCCTACTGGCCAGAGGGTGAATTACAGCTGACCCTGGCTCCTGCAGCGAACCTGGCAGGGAACAAAGAGGCAGCGCTGTGCCAAAGAGGCCTATCACTCTCTCCCCAAGAGGAGAGGAGAGGGGCAAAGGGAGGTTTGGGGGAGGAGGGGGGCTCGACCATCCTGGAGCAATGCAGCTGTGGTCTCGTGGACTCCTAGACAAACGGGGGTAAACTGTTTCAGCTTTCTGTGTGTGCAGAAGGAGAGGGTTCGGATGGTTGCTGGCACCAGGGTGAGGGCTGGTAAGACATCTGTCATCCTATCATCAACGCTGTCACATCATAAAACAAATGGGTTGTGGGATTTTTACAGCCAGAAAACAAGGGATTGCAAAGGGTGTCAAAGTGTGATCTATCACTGCTCTTTGGTGCCTGTTTTATTAAATGTGGGCCACCGTGTTTCTCATCAAAGGTGGAGAAGAAAGGATGGGAAACAGTTACAAAGAGGCGAGACGGAATGCAAACATGCCAAAAATCTAAATATACAAATCTAAATCACCTCAGCATTTTAATGGGAATTCTACTTATATGTTTCTTGGCTGAAAAACCAAATCACATTTTAGTTTTGGAGCAAGGACGAGTGGCGTATTTCATTTAACATCAACCTCTACCAGGGGCGATTTTAGGATCTGGTCTTTAGGGGTGCCCAGCCCCCCCAGTGCTCACAGAGGCACATTATTTCTCACTAATTGAGGGCGAACTTGTACATTTATAAATTTTGGAACCGTATTAGTTTTGCTTTGAGTAGTGTTTACCCCTACAACATTCAATTTTGACCTCTTCATTTCAAAAGACTGTGGCTTGGACAGGGATAACAGAGAGCCTGAGACAAATATTGAAGATAACTCAACATTTATTTTGGAAGTAAAGAGTTAAAACAAAAACAAATGCTAGAAAATAAATAAAACGGTCACTAAAATAGTGCCTTGGCACCACTAAAAATACCCTAGCCTCGCCCCTGCTTACACTCAACCATCTTTTGTTTTTGAAGAGTTGAGGTCATCTATAATGACACCTCGACTATGAAGAACTTCATCCATTCCACTGCACGACCTACATCATAAGATGGCTGGCTTTGTTTGCAGGAGAGTGGAGGAGAGCTTTGGATTGCTGAGTGATGGCGTGGGGGAAAGCCGTTTCAGGCGTAAATGTAAATGTATTGTTACTTACACATTTAAAGCAGAACTCCCCCTTCACACACGTATCTGCCCCACACCTCCTCTGTTCACTGGCTGTGCACTGGACTATGGAAGGCAGTGGCAGTAGTCAGAGTGATGGTATTGCTGGTGTATTGGGGGTTGGGAACATTTCTAACACCATGTTGCTCTCTTTTGGTGAGAATTTGCAACTGCAGTCCACAGTCCTCTCGCCTCCAACGCACCAACTCTGCTTTTTTCATAAGCACAGTGTGGGGGGCAACAGGGAAAATTTAGAAACTATGAATATGAGATTATGAAAATTGTGCTTGTATGTTAAGGCTTTTAGACAGAAACTTTAACTTGTCATCAAAGTGGACCAAAATAAAAATGTAAGCTGCATGATTACCATGTACTATAAATTCCCACATATAACGTCATACTATCAAGCAAGAAATATCTAAAAGCTTACGGTATATTCTTTGATCAGGCCATTCATTTTCCTGATTTCCTTCTAAATTAAAAAATAGCTCATTGCTCTCACCTTCCTTTTTTGTTATTTTACCAGTAAAAATTTCAACTGTGTTTAAATTTCTTTACCTATAAGAGACTTGTCAAAGAGGTGGCATATGTGCAGATATAATAACATACATTATTAACAATCAACAAGAGGTTATAGAAGAGCATAAAAAATGATGCAGCATGAGTTTTCACAACTATCTGCAACAAAGACAACGCAATAAATCAGAGCCAATACTGGGAATGTTATTATCTTGTGTCTTTAAAATCCACTAAAACAGTAAACTTGGATGTGTTCAATTGTGATTCAGGCTGGGGGGTCGGGCCATAACTCAGGAACCTGACACCTGGAAACTCTGAGTATGCAAGGCACATTGATATTCATTTATTTTTAGTGAAATGTAAAAGAAATGGAAGAAGAGAGAGATTTATATATGGACATATTAATTGATGGATTCTAAAATAGTCCAGCCCTATATTGTAAGTCAGATCAATATAAGATCGATATTAACCAATCAAACAAAAGGACAAGTACTGCTCTAAAGTTACCACATCCAGAAAACAGGTGTGAAGAAAAACCCAATAACAGATGGATTTTAAAGTATAAAGTGTTGCTGAATGTGGGTCATCAATCGGGGCTCGTGCTTTGCTGTTAGCGGTCCGTGTTGTCAGGCAAAGAGGCAAAGCTCCAAGCCATTTCTCCTAAATGCATCTCCACTTAATCAATAGGGCCCTCACAGCATATCATTAGACATAAGTATTGTAATTACTTGTGTTATTAATTTTGCCTTAATACTTGGGATAATATATGTAATTCATAGGGAAGAAAAAATAAGATAATCACAAATGCATCTCTCATGAAAATCGATGCTGAAACGGATATTCTAATAATGCCAAAGCACTGGTGCTTTTTTTTTTTTTGACATGCATATCAACCAATCATTTTCTGCTTTCATCTGGAAAAAAAAAGATATAAATGTGTGTAACATATTTCACAAGGCCGCCTAGTCTGAGGCAAAACAATATGGATTTGTGTTGCGTGGCAAAAAATTTTAATAAAAAGATATTGATCGGGGATCGAGCAGATAGCCTATGGGCGCAGAGCACCAGACCCCAGTGGGTCCAGATCATTAATGTCCTCAACTGCTGGTTTCACTGGCGCAGATTTTTTTTCAATAAGGGACTGGCCCACATGCTCCAGGGTTTGATTTCTGAAACGCACACACACACACACGGGCATATTAAGACATATTCACTGAAAACAAGATGGAAGCATGAGTGTTTTTATTTTTATGACTATTGCAAAAGGCATCTGATCAATGGAAATCAGAACAGCACCAATTCATATGATTTCAAAAGACTAGGGACATGATTAATATATTTTTGTACGCACATTACTCCCACTCAGTCTGAGCACTCGTGCCAAATATCACCTGGAGATTAAAGACTGTTTAGTCAGAGAAGCGTCAAAGCCACAGCGATCCGTGGCTGCTTTCACACATGCTCAGCTGCATGTCATCAGACAAAAGTAAAAACACACTTTCACATGAGCTGCTTTATGTCAAATCTCAGAAATTTGTGAAGCCTCGATATCCAGGGAAGAAACACATTCTCATACACTGTCATAAGCAGGTATCAAAGCTTAGGAGCTGTGAGACACTTTTAATTACTAGGTACTGTGCTCCTGATTTCAGTTTTTCTCTGCAAAGCCAGTAATGATATTCAAAATGCCTGCTAGCAACTTCAACTCCTTATTCTCCCCCTGTATTTCTTTGTCACTAAAATATGAAAACCACAGTTTATGAGCTTATTTGTGCTCCAGTCACTCTGTAAAATATTTTTCCTGCCGAATGTGTCTATTTAAACATGAGCTTCACTGGAAAGAATGGCGATAAAGGTTTTTTTGGGGGGAAAGCTGGGTAGGAGGTGAGTGGGAGGGGGGATCAATTTTGAATGTATTAGCCTTCACTACGGAGACCAACTTCAATAATAAAAGAATTGATCCTTTAAAGTGAAGCTTTATTCCAAGCTGGCATGGTAAAGAAGGGTGGTCTATTCCAATTCTGCTCAGGCCAGATGGAGAATCACAGCAGGCCATTTCATTCCCCCCAAAATGTTTCACATTGAATTTCAAAGCAGTATTAGATTCAATCACACAAGTACTGTGGGATTTGTGTTGAAATGCATGCATTAAATGTACGTAAAAGTAAATCAAAATCAAATTAAATCAAATTTATTTGTATGTACAAACAATTCAAAGTGCTTTACATAAAATAAAAGCATTGCAGCAGGGAGTGGAAGAAGCATTAAAAATGCATAAAAGAATATAAAGAGAAACAAATAAAATCATTTAAATGAATTTAAAAACAAGCAACAGTCCAGATAAATTAAAAGATATCGTGCAGATTTCATGCATAGACACATGAGAACAGAAATGTTTTTAACCTGGATTTAAAAATGTCTCCATTTGGTGAAAGTTTAATCTCCACTGGCAGTTTGTTCCACTTGTTTGCAGCATAACAGCTAAATGCTGCTTCTCCATGTTTAGTCTGGACTCTGGACTGGACCAGCTGACCTGAGTCCTTGGATCTAAGAGCTCTGCTGGGTTTATATTCTCTGAGCAGATCACAGATGTAAACCATCAGCAGGCTTTTAAAATCTATTCTGTGACTGACTGGAAGCCAGAGTAAAGATTTTAAAGCTGCTGTGATGTGTTCAGATCTCTTAGTCCGGCTTTAAACTAGAATAAAAAGTAGAATAAAACTAGAACAATATATGGAATAACATATTCAACCAGCACTACTTAGGGTTTGCCAAATACAAAAAAAAGGTGGAAAAACATGATGATGTTAAACAGATTTTTTTCCAAGGATTACTGGAGGATGTTCAGTGTGAACGTGAGGACCTGTCAGAGAATGTTACAAATATGTGAACTATATCAATCCAAATGTTCGCTATTAATTCCTTGTTTTCAAAACAGGAGTTTCTAATATTTCCATTAGTCATTGGACACATCAGATCTCAGCAGTGTCTCTGTACACAACTGCAAGTTGTGAAGTGCCAGCAGTAATCAAGCACGAGGGCTGAATATATAACAAGCGCACTTCACAGTGTGCCTAACAAGCACACTTCCCACACTAATCATCTCAAGTGGACATGGTTTGCATCCACATCTTTGCATTTAGCATCCTTCTGCCTTAGATCATGAAATTATCTGGATGGTATCAATAGATATGGTAATCACTAATTCACAGATAATATGTGAAAGTGTTACAAGGATAATTTCTATAGTGTTAAGTGATTAGAGTAAAAGTGCTTAATGCAAAAGGTGGTTAGAAAAAATGAGAGAGGAAGCCCATACCCTCACTCATAAATACAAAATGTGGTTTTTATCAGCAAACTCCATGTATTGATCTGTCTTCAGGACTCTAAAGACTTAACTTTACCTGGCGGTGGAGCTAAATCAACGTACTACACACAAATTAGGTTGAGACACAAAATATAAAGGTGTAATAGGCCTTACTTGAGATATTATCATATTCACATTAATTGTCTAAAAGGAGAAGTCCCCAGGAACTCTAAGTTGTGGCCTGTTGATTAGTTGTTGATTATCATTAGCTTTTAAAAATTTTACAGCTCTTGTAAGTTAAAGGATATCTTATTTGTTTGACTAGTAGGCCAAAACATTAGATAGATAGATAGATAGATAGATAGATAGATAGATAGATAGATAGATAGATAGATAGATAGATACTTTATTCATCCCAATTTTTTGTCCTATCTGAAATTCTGACAGAGGGAACTGATGTATTGAATTGTGTTATTTCATATTGTTATTGCATCTAAAATATATAAAGTCAAATGAGGAGAGACTGAAGAGAAAAAGTTGTCCATAAAAATGATTTTTTTTCACAGCCTGACTTTAGAAGAAGCAGCAAACATACACACACACATAAAAACGTGATTCTAGTTCCACCTAGTGTCTCCTCTGCTGGATGGGTGGGGAGGCAGGACAGATATCCGTCTCCAGTAATCCAATCAGCTCATGTCAGACAGCAGTCTGGATACAAGCCTATCTGTGCAGCCTGTAATCCATGGTCTAAGACTTCACACACCATGCTCCCACTTATCTGGAGACACACACACAAAATAAACTCGCTAACACTCCTAAAAGTGATAGCTTATGGCTGCTTCAATCAATTTGTGCGCCACTTGTGGTATATAAAGGGAGAGTCGGCACAATGGCAGAAAAATTGACAGGTCAGGTCACAAGCTTGCTTTATGGTTTTTACTCCTGTAAAATATACAAATAAATGAATACATCATATGTACTTTAATATAAATGGTGAGAACATGAATATTTATTTTTGTGAAAAGGTAGTGAGATTAATTTTTTTATTTTTTTTTTTAATCTATGATTTTGACAAGATTGAGAGTGCATGTTTTGTAGTAAGCAATGTAATGCACTGACATACTACAGATATGTACAAAACAAAAGATGCTTTGTCTTGTACCGCTTAATGAAATTCAGGGGTCCGGTTATTTGGGCTGTGGACCATCCAAGATACCACTGGGTAAGGGTATAGCAGGGTATAGCCTAGACGGGTCACCAGTTCATCACAGGACCAACACAGAGAAAAACAATCACGCACACTTATACTCACTCCAGCAGTCAATTTAGAATTACCAATTAACCTAACACGCATGTTTTTGGATGGTGAGACAAAGCTGGAATACCTGGCGAGAACACACAAGAATCCGTCTTCAGTAAAGAGTTGGAATAAACACTGCAAACCCTCCCACTCCGCAATTCATTTAATATGCCATTCAGATCAAATATTTCTTTGAAAGATTAAATGATGCTCAACGACGAAAAAAAAACAAGATAATTTACTACAGGCACGCACAAATTCCTTAATGTTGTCAAATCATTTTGCTGTCAAGGCGTTCAGTCAATCAGCAGTCTGGGGAACAATACGTCCCATTATCATTTAGATACATGCAAAACACCACGAGGGGTACGAAAAAAAAATTAATGAAAGAAATAAAAAGAGGCACATCAGACAAGGGACCTCTTGCTTTCAAAAGGAGAGAGGGAGAAAAAACAGAGAGGGAGGGAGAGAGAGAGAGAAGCAGGGTGCAGGACCCACACGGTGTAGTTCCAGCCAATTGCATTCCAGAGAAGTGACCGCGGCCAAAGCACAATAGATCATTCCTTTCACAGAGTGGAGGCAGCGGAAAGAAGAGTGGTCAGCCAAACACACAGAGCGCTCACCGCCTGTACGCATCTGCCTCTGCTTTCTACTGATGCTACAATTTGATGCCCTTTTTGCAGCAGGAATGGCATTAAAGTCAGCCGTTCTGCACGCCTACAGCTTTAGTTTCCCTGACAAGAGAGACAGAGGAATGTGAAGAGTGCTGCTGCTGCTGCTGCTGCTTCCATCTTTATCACCATGCCAATGAATCATGCTTAACAGAAAAAAATCCCCCCAAAAAAAGACTAAATTGTTCCCATTCCCTAAGAGAACAAAAAAAGAGCTTACAACACTTACCCACTTCCAGGCATGGGACTCAGACTCACTGCTCATTTGAACCCAGTGTGTCACCACTGAAACCTCAGTTATTCCTACAAAACAGATGTGCAAAGAGGAGCCGTGAGGTTCCCCCTCTTTTGTTTGTGAGCATGCCTAGCTTGGATTCTCTATTTGCATCAGCCGGCTTGAAGCAGGTGGATGACAAAAACATCAATCTCCCCAGGCACAATGTGTGGCATGCACACTTTGACACACTCCCCTCAACAGCTCTATACAGTATAATCAAAGATTCCTATTCACTGCTCACAACTCCTCAGATATGGGCTCGTAAGGAAACTGAACAAGTGAGCGTTGGCATAGTTTATGTAGTAACCGTGTTTTGATCAGAATAGGAATTTGTTTGTGTATCTCCAGAATTACACTTGCCATATGTTGAGGCACTATACACACAGGTTAAGAGAAGACATCGGTGGATTTGCCATGGCAACAATAAACTAGAAATAGAACGAGAACATTTGACTTTTTTTTTTTTATGTGTAAATCACCTCGTACTTTTATTTGACAAAAGTCTATAGTCCAAAAACCTGATAGATAGTAATGGAAAGGTTGAGGTCTTTCATTCTAAAAAAAAGTCTGAACAGTTTCAAGATAAGTCGAAACTGATCGCACTCAGATCTGGTCAACAACCAAGAAATATATCCAAATCGTTTTTATAAAGGTCCTATAGCATGCATTTCCATATTTCCTGTCACAAAAGTTAGACATGGACCCAAAAAAAGCAAGTGATGGCCTCGATAAGACGTGATGGAAGAACAATGGTGTCTGTGTTGTCTCTCTGTATTTTTATAATCAATAGACGAGGCGTGATAGATAGTCTTTCATGTTTGTTTTCTTAACAACCTGCGCCATCATGACCATACAGTCCCAACTGCACATGCGCCCCCTATCCCTGTGGCATGTTAGGTAATGTAATTCTAAACATTACGGTGTCGGGGCTAGAAGGTGATCAGGAAAGAGCGTTGGGTTTAACATTCTCGGATCCAGGATGGTAGGTTAGTGTGAAGTTGAATGTTCATAAAACAAAACCCACCACGCCTGATGAGGAGTGAGCCTTTAGGCAGTATGAATATACCAATATATCAAGGTTCTCATGATCCGTTGTGATGAAAAATTATTAATTCTCCTTTAGCATGTGCTGGGTGTTGTTTTTGTAGTGTTTTTCCGTATATAAATACATGTTTATCTATAGGATGGGTTGCTTGGTCATGTCTAGGGATGGGAATCGAGAACCGGTTCTTGTTGTCGTCTTTTTTAGGGATGTGAAACCAAACTTTCAAGCTTTTGTACCGCTTGGGCACCATGTTTACTGCTGGCTGCTGGCTTCGCCGGACTCGCCACGCAACGTTGCGTGGTGACGTCATTCGCGCCCACTGGAATCGATAAGGGAATCGTTTGCAAAATCGCCAAACGATTCCAAGGAACTGAAACACTGGGAACCGGTTCTCAATTCCCATCCCTAGTCCTAGGTGGGTTGTGCGGATAAGGCGCCTCTGTCTGATCTCAGATTTCACACTCGCCATGCCCAACAACAGTTGCAGCAGAGGAAGATGGTAAAAGAAGAAAAGAGATGCACATGGCTGCTCTCACCATGTACAACACGGTGGCAAGTTCCTCAGGACGTGGCTGGGGTTGAGGCCAAGACTTAAGAGGTCAAAGACCCAACAGAGGACGCGGGGTGCCCAGAGGTACTGAGCGGATTGATGGGGGAGGAGGCCCGGGAAGGGAGAAAGTTTTCTTGCTGATGGGCTTAAGGAAGGATGTGACACACATTAAATCTACACATGCAGTATGTAGATGAAAGTGATAAGTTTCCTCAGGTGATTCTTACTGTTGCTGGCCAGCCTATTTGTTTTTTAGTTGACTCCGGAGCAACTAGGTCTGTCATTCAATCATCTGCTTTTCCTGTTTATAAGCTAAAAATGAGTGGAAACCATGTCTATTCTGTGGGTGCATCAGGCCAGGTAGTGAAGGAAAAATTAACCATTCCTCTCCGTTGTGTTACCCCA
Organism: Odontesthes bonariensis; assembly: GCF_027942865.1. NCBI lineage: Eukaryota > Metazoa > Chordata > Actinopteri > Atheriniformes > Atherinopsidae > Odontesthes > Odontesthes bonariensis. The sequence continues at coordinate 3,249,677 of NC_134507.1, read as the reverse complement.
GAAGGACAATCAGTGAAGCATGCTTTTTTCACTTTCTGAATTGTGTCCAATAAATTTGCTTGGTAGAGATCTGTGGCCGTATTCACAAAGCTTTTTATCTTAACACTGGGAGTGCTCCTAACTCGCGCAAAAACCTTTTACGTAGTAGCTTTTCCTTAAAAGTAATCCACAAAGCCGCTGAGACCTTCTCATAGCAAGGATAAATCGCTAAGAGTGACGCACCGTTTCTATGGATTAAGTCGATGCACGACTTTAGAAGTGCTCAGTACGGTGATTGGTTGTTTGAGTGCAGGCGGTCTCAGCGAAACTCTTCCGCAACATCCCACAAACCAGCCCACTAAATCAATGAAAAATGATTAACTAATAATTAACTCCTATCTAATATTTATGGACAGTGCAGTTAGCAGAATTCACGCATGATGACAAGTTTGTACAGACTACGATAATGACGTTATGCACGTTAAAGAGATAGAGACAAAGCAAACAATACAAATACGTCAATTGCGTTAAGTCAACAAGGTAATTAATTTACACCCTGCAAATGATCAATTAACAATTATCCAATGAGCATATTTCCAGCATTTAAAGCCTTTAAATATCAGCCGTTCAAGTCTTCCTTCATGATGAGTGAAACAAGTGAAGACACCGTCAAACGCAAGCGAAAGCCCAATTGGTCCCAGGACCAAGGGAGGGATTATTAAGGGGAAATTTGGCTCTGGGGTTACCAGTAAAAAGAATCGGGAGGCATGGGAATAAATATGCATCGTTCCCAGCAGTGTGTCGCTCTTATGAGGATTGCGAGAAGCGATGGTATGCCCTGCAATCACAGTATAGGCTCGAGATTGCAGACTTTAAAAGAGCCGTCGCGGCCACAGGTACGTCCGTTATTAACATTGCCAGGATTTATTTAGGACATGCATTTGCATGTCTTAGATGTACAATTAGTAAAGGCTACAGTGACATGAAACATTGTGAATGAAATTTAATTTGTTGGAGGAGGATCTGCACCAAAGCCATTGTCACCAGTTGCATCAGTGCTGTACGCCGTACTGGGTTCAGACACAAGCAGAACTGGCCTCGAGGGTGCAACTGATCCTGCAGTCGAGCTACTAAAGGAGATTGAGGGGTATGCATACAATAATTGCAATAGGCTACATGATTTTCTTTTCTTTTTAATCTTTACAGAAGAATTACAATGTGCAAGTGTACAACCCACTTCCCAAAAATGTGTTACAAATGATATATATTCCCCACAGGAGAAATCAACAAGGTGAAAGTCCATCAACATCATCACATCACACAGCTCTTCCTCCTCTCCCCCTCCCAGCTCTTCCTCTTCCGGCTGCACCTCCTCTCCCAGCTCTTCCTCTTCCGGCTGCACCTCCTCTCCCAGCTCTTCCTCTTCCAGCTGCTCTTCCTCTTACAACTGGCCCTCTTCGTCCACCCCCTGCCTCTCCTCTCCCTACTGCTGCTGGTGCCAGTTCACTAGATGAGCAGAAATTCAGGATGGAGATACATATTTTAAAAAGGCTAAAAAAAAAGGTCCTTAAAGCAAAAGAGAGGCTTGTACAACTGAAGACGGAAAATTACCGTCTAAAAAAAAGCAAGAAAACCTTGAATGAATGTTATCAACTAAATAAATGTGTGTTGACTGATTTGTGCCAAGGTGTTTAGCAAAAGTGTGTCTTCACAAAGTGATCCCTAAATGCCGGTCCATTCTGTTCCACACGGCCAAATTCAGCATCATGGTCATCGCCTTCATCATCATCGTGGTCATCTTCATCCTCATCGTCATCGTCTGGCTGTGGAATGTTCCTCTGCTTGCAAAGGTTGTGGAAAAGCGCACCAGAGATGACTGTACTTGCCCTCTCTGGGCTGAGGCGTATTTTGTCGTGCAGGACATGAAAAAGACGTTTCATCTGCCCAGTTCCTCTCTCCACAACACTTTGTGTATTTTTGTGTGCGCTAACATATATGGATTTAAACAGTAAACAATAATAAATATGGACTCAATTTAAATAAAAGGCGACAACGAGTCAATATGATGTTTTTACGCATAAGGCGTAAAAACGCCTTGATTAGTTAATCAATCTTGTCTCATGACATTATATTACAGTTTAATTTATCCATATTTAACATATTGTAATATTGCTTGGGGTGCCTCATATTCTTCTTACCTTAACCAGATACTCCTAATTCAGAAAAGATTCTTAAGAATGATTTCAAACTCTGCAAATCAGGCACCATCTGCACCTTTATTCAGTAAATTCAGACTCTTGTCAATTTTTTCTATTAATATGCTCCAAACATCTCTGTTTATGTTTAAATTCATTCATTACAAACAAGACATTCCAGGCACTTTTCATACGTTCTTCTTGTTATCATCAGATATTCAGTCATATTCAGTAAGAGGTCAGAACAACTTTCTCTTACCTCTTTGTAGAACTTCCAGACATAAATATTTTATCAAATTCCATGGTCCCCAGCTCTGAAACTCCCTAGACAGAGGTCTCAAGCTTTTATCCTCCTACAAAATGTTTAAGTCTAGTTTGGTGGAGTATCTTCTGTCCAGGCAAAATTTCAATTGAAATGAAATTGTGATTTTGTTCTCTCTCTCTCTCTCTCTCTCTCTCTCTCTCTCTCTCTCTCTGTGTTTTTTCCTTGTCTCCTTCTCTTTTCTGCCTTTTCTTTTCTTTTATGGGTGTATTTAATTTAGTGTTTTGTATTGGGGGGGTTATATAAGCCCATGGGCTTCCTTTCCTCTCCTGCATATTCTTTTGGCCTTTGTATTAATAAATGTATTTTCTTGTTTTATCATTGTGCATATTTAAATAATAAAATAATAATAATAATAATAATAATAATAAAAAATAAGGCTAAGTGTCATCTGCGTAATCACTTACATGTTATACTTCAACTGCGCTCCCGGTTGTGGATTGAGATGGGTTAGGGTTAGGGGTGTCAAGTGTCTCGTCTTGCAGTGATAGCCACTGTCACCCAGCAAGTGACATCCAACTGGTACTGCCTCTCAAAAAGCTGCCTCAGACCGCTCTCCATTAAAATAATCGAAACGTGGGTAGATCCAGGCCACTTTGGAACAACACCAAGAATGTTAAAATTTGCATCAAAAACATTGATGGAGTGGACTTTCTTTCGATTGACAAACAAGTCCTCGTCTAATGATGGGGCAGTTATTTTGATATGCGTCCTGTCAATAGCACTGACCACACCGGGCATGCCTGCAATTGCCATAGAATTAGCTTTAATCCTGTATAGTTGCTGATGGTCCAAAGGAAACCGGATAAACTGTTGTATAATATGTGGTCTAGAGAGCGCGTTGATGGTTTGGTTTATGGCACGATTGACTGATGGTTGCGATATTCCTAAATCGTCGGCATTGCAAAGTTGCATTTTTCCTGTTGCTAAATATCGTAGTGTTGCCAAACATTTTGTCTCCAGACTGATCGGGTTATTTCTGTTAGTCTGGGACGTTATTGCATCTCGCACTAATTCTACCACAAGTTTATTACCCTCAGGATTTAGCCTATATATCTTCATCAATTCGCAGTCCTCCATTGTCTCCAAAACATTTCATCTCGCTGGAGCCATTTTCTGATTCTTTGTTAATAGGTCTTACTGAGTTAGGAGTCCTCTCGTGGACTTTTAAGCTCTCCTAGAGTTAGTGCTACTTTTAGGCCTAAAATCCTTTGTGAATTGCTCTTTTTAGGAGTCCTAAATTTAAGACTGACATGGCCATTATTTTTAGGAGTTTCTCCTAAATTCGCCAGTTAGGAGCTACTTTTAGCCCTAAGATCCTTAGTGAATACGGCTGCACTGATGTGCAGATTGGGTATTTGTCTAATGTCCACACCAGATGGCCTGCAGGTCATGAATGTCACCACCAGGTAGGGTTGCCAACCGTCCCTTGAAAAAACGGAATCGTCCCGTATTTAGAAACAACAGCACCTGTCCCGTATTGAGCTGAAAAGGGACGCACTTTGTCCCGTATTACTGTGAGAGTCTAAAAATAGTCAGTATAATGCCAATAGAAATGAATAACGGGGCTTTATATGAAAATGTACTTTTTCCCCAGGCCCTGTCCTGCTCTGTGACCAACGTCTTTTTAGGGATGTGTAATCAAACTTTTGAGCGTTTGTACCGCTTGGGCGCCATGTTTACTGTTGACTGCTGGCTGCACTGGACTTGCCACGCAACGCTGCGTGGTGACATAGTTCGCGCCCACTGGAATCGATAAGGGAATCGTTTGCAAAATTGCCAAACGATTCCAAGGAATTGAAACACTGGGAACCGGTTCTCAACAAGAACCGGTTTTCGATTCCCATCCCTAATGACAAGACACCAGCCGGTTGAAAGGCGAGGACTTTGCTCCACAGACTGCAGACGTATTAAAATGCTGAGCGCCACGTGTTACTTCATTGGAAATCCAGGCGGAGCACCCAGGAAAGGCTTGGTTCTGGTTCTGCCAGAGGTTTCTTCCTGTTAAAAGGGAGTCGTTCCTCTCCACAGTCGCCTCAGACACGCTCAGGACGGGAGATTGGACTGAAGACAAGTTTCGGTGCAATCTGTTGGTTTCCTTAGCTAGGAAACTGTTTTTGAATTGGCTCTATATGAATGAATTGGATTATATTTAAAATAATTATGATTACAATGAATTGAATTCCAATTGGCTTGAATTGGACTTTATTATTTAAGTGCCTTGAGATGACATTTGTTGTATTTGGCGCTGCTGTATGAAAAAGTGTAGAACATGTATGAGTTAGACAGTAGTTGGAGTGGCAGATGGGGTCAAGGTGGAGGCGGAATTACACATAGGGTCAGCTGTGAGTCCTTTCATATTTGCTCTTGTGATGGACAGGCTGTTGGACGACATAAAGCAAAATTCTTAGTGGACTCTGATGTTAGTAGACACAGTTTGAGAGGAACTATGAAGATATTATTTGAAGAGAAGAGCAATAAAATGTCCTTTGGGTAAGACAGTACACGTGTGTGAATGAAAGGCAGGACAACAGGACGGGGAAGGTACATAATTTGAGATTGCTTTATTCAATTTTTTTTCATGAGAAATATGTTGTTGAATATTTTTGTTCATAGTTTTTTTCTTATTGATAAATCTTCACTGAATGAGAGTCACCTCATTTTTTTTTTTTTAATTAATATTATTTTTAGGGGCTTTTATGCTATGGATAGGACAGTAAAGAGAGACAGGAAGCAGAGAGGGGGAAAACGACATGCAGCAAAGGGACGATACGAGACTCGAGCAGACACTGCTTTAAGCAGTGGTGGACAAAGTACTCAACTCCAATACTTGAGTGAAAGTATTAATACTCATGGTCAAATCTTACTCAACTACAAGTTCAAAATTTTACTCAAGTCAAAATACTGAAGAACTTACTTTTAAAAATACTTAAAGGCCTACAGAAAGTTGACACTACACCCAATACATAATGATAATACATACACAGAGGAACAATAATGATCATTGGACTCTACACCAAAACATTTCATAAACGCATGAAATTTGCGATTTTTAATTTGCCGCTAGGAAACCTTCCTGGAATTCCAGACTGGGGGCGGGGCTTCCGTGCGACGTCACAAGTGCCATGGTTTTTCCTGGCTGCCGTGTTGCCAATTTAGCGACTTTGTCGCTCGATTTAGCGACTTTTGGCCATCTCTGGCGACAAAAAAAATAATCTAGCGATTTAGCGACTTTCGGGCTCAATCTGGCTGAATCTAGCGACAATTTAACTTGTTTTGTGAGTGACAAATCAGTTGCCCTGCGACACCATACAAGCCGAGACAGAAGCACTGCAGGACGGCGGCAACCCAGTATTTCCTGTCAAAACGGCAGTTTCAAGCTAGCTACAACGAGGGTAGGTTCACTTCCTGTTTTCAAAACAACAGCACGTAATGGCTTTCCCTATGATAAAAGGCAACGGGTATTTTATTTTGTCAAAATAACCGAAAGTGCGTTGCTCACTGCGGCTAGCTTTAGTAGCGCCGAATTCGTCGGAACAAAATGGTAAACAGCCGGTATTTTGTCAGGTTTTCAACACGTTGGGGATCTAAACGACTACTTTCTCACCTGAAAAGTTTCAAATGTTGCGGGGACAGAGGAAGCAGAGAGACCCGCGGTCTTGTGTCTGTGCCTCCCTGTCCGCCTGCCTCCTCTCTGGTGAAATCAGCCGGAGCCATCCCGCCGTGTTCAGCTCCCTGCGGTGCGGACACTCAGGGGGAATCCACCTGGCGGAGAGCGGACACACCGCGGGATGGTTGCCCTGAAATCAGCCGGCAGAGCGATCATCAAGAGCCCCGACGTGGACATGATCGCTCTGCCGGCTGATTTCCACTCTCCACCTGGCGGAGAGTGTGTTCGCTCTCCGCCAGGTGGATTCCTGTCCGACCGCAGGTCTCTCTGCTTCCTCTGTCCCCGGTGGTGTGAGCTGCTGCTGCTGAGGGCAACACACGCACTTCGTATATCTACTCGCAATAAAAACTGCACTGAACCCAACGTTTTATATTTCCAAGCGACGTCCCGCGGCACACATCGAAATTTGCCGTGAAGAAGCTGTCCAGGTCTGGCAAACTGCTGGCTTCGCTACTAGAACTACTGGGGGTTGTTCCAGCAGCTGGCACTCGTGACGTCACGCACCTGTCGTTCCAGTTTGCCAAATTCGAGTCAAATGTGGTGATAGTTTATTGGGCCTAATCAGGACTATCCAGGGGCCTAAAATTATTTTAAAATCATAAAAAAATTCCATGGTATATAAGGAATCGATCTGCTATTTCAGTTTTGTGCAAAAAATCACCTTTCTGTAGGCCTTTAAGTATTCAAAAGTACAAAGTACGTTTTCTAATATCAGTACATTGCTGTATTGTTTTCTGAATGCTTTTACAGAACCATGTAACTCTTTGAAACCACTTAATGTAGACTTTTTGCACCACTCTGCTACAAAATAACAACAACACGGCAGCTGAGCTAACAGCGCAATAGTACACGTTCATTCATTCATTGGTCTTAAAGTATTGGTGAAATAAAGACCGATAATAAATGGATGTAAACGGATCTCCAGTGATCTAAATATCTTCCGAAGGACGCCGACTTTCACCAAACTGTTATCGGTGAGTAGATGAACGTATTTTATGCCAGAAATAAGGTCCAGGTTTAAAAAAAAAATGTACTACTCCTTTAAGAAAGATAGTTATTTTATTCAGCTAATTTTGTTATTTTGTATTAAAGTGAATTCCTAAATAATAATTTGTTTTCCATGTGTCCATGTCACTCAAAAAATATGCATCTAATTCAATTCAGGTTGGAGTCAAATAGTTTAAAAAATATTTTCACTCATAAAAAAAGGGGCTAAAAAATTCACCAGGCCAGGAAAGGTAAAGGCAATCGTGTCGGCCGGCCCTTCTAATGAGGTGTCCCTTGTTTATTTTTCAGGGAGTTGGCAACCCTAAGTACAGCCATCTTTGATAGACCTTTGCATTTCCTGTTATGACATATCAAAATGTGCTGGTAAAAAAAAAATTAAAAATCGGTTTCGTTGAATGGTCTAAGTCGAAATTCCGATAGTTTTTGCAGGCTGTGAAGGTAGCTGCATGACGTCACTGTTTCGCTTCTGGCGGCGGGATGTAAACTCTGGATTTTACTTTGATAAGTCTGTGTTTAACAGGCGTTTTAGGTTAGTTATCTTAGTTCAAGTGACTGATTAAGGTTACCGAGAGACCGAAAATAATACATTATCTGCTAATCTCTTCTGTGGGGCTCGCTAACTGTAGCTAGGAAGCAATGGAGGGCTCATTGGAGAAAGACAACCCTTTTCTTTTACCTCTCAACACTGAGAAAACCTTCTTTGATGGATTTATCACCGTCCTGGTAATGTTGTTGTTGTAATATATCAGTTATTCTTTGTTAAAAGGACAAATGCGTTTTTATTATCTACGAAATGAAAGATTTATCGCCATAAAGCATGATGCATTTGAACGACAGATGGGTTCATAAACCGATGTGAAATCGTCATAAATATGAAACGTTATCAGTTTTTTATCAATTATATTGGTTCCCATGGTTCCCACTATCACACGTACGTCTTAGAACGCAACGTAGTTGTGACGTCGTATTTTGAAAGTTGTCCCAACTGCCATGAAACATTCGAACATAGAAAGAAACTTTACATCATCTTTACACTTTACAAAAGCTAATCAGCATTAAACGCGTTGGTTTCCAAGGCTGCTGTTGATCCAACGTTAAAATCAAATCAAATCAAATTTATTTGTAGCACATTTCATGTACAGAACAATTCAAAGTGCTTCACATAATATAAAAGCATTGCAGCAGGGAGTGGAAGAAGCATTAAAAACACATTAAAGAATATAAAGAGAAACAAATAAAATCATTTAAATGAATTTAAAAACAAGCAACAGTCTAGATAAGTTCATGCATAGACACATGAGAACAGAAATGTTTTTAACCTGGATTTAAAAATGTCTCCATTTGGTGAAAGTTTAATCTCCACTGGCAGTTTGTTCCACTTGTTTGCAGCATAACAGCTAAATGCTGCTTCTCCATGTTTAGTCTGGACTCTGGACTGGACCAGCTGACCTGAGTCCTTGGATCTAAGAGCTCTGCTGGCTTTATATTCTCTGAACACATCACAGATTGTAAACCATCAGCAGGCTTTTAAAATCTATTCTGTGACTGACTGGAAGCCAGAGTAAAGATTTTAAAGCTGCTGTGATGTGTTCAGATCTCTTAGTCCGGGTTAAAACTCCAGCAGCAGCGTTCTGGATGAGCTGCAGATGTTTAATGCTCTTTGTGGGAAGTCCAGTTAAAAGAGCGTTACAGTGATGGAGTCTGCTGGAGATGGATGCATGGATGAGTTTCTCCTGGTCTGTTTGGGAGAGGAAACCTTTAATTCTGTTGATGTTTCTGAGGTGGTAAAAAGCTGCCTTGGTGACAGCTTTGATGTGGCTGCTGAAAGTCAGATCTGAGTCTATCAACACTCCGAGGTTACGAACTTAAGAACTTAAGAACCCGAGTCTCAAGATATTTACCAACGCTGACCCTCTTCTCTTTGCTCCCAAACAGAATGATCTCAGTTTTGTCTTCATTTAAAAACTGACACTCTGCTTTGCGGTGGTCTGTTCTAGTTGGTTCTGCTCTCGTTTGGTGTGGTCTGCTTTGTCCACCTTTCACAGCGCTAATGGGAGCTCAGCTCTCCAAATTGTATTATTATGATTATTTTTTTGCATTTTTTTATGAGCTTCATGTGCACATTTTTTATTTACATTACATTTTTAGCATTTTATATGTGCTTCACTTTTTCACAACAAAGATCTGTGAAATCTGTTTGATTTGTTGTTGAATGGAAAGTTTATGATGGTTGCGTTCCGCACTTTGTATTAAGAATGTTCAATAAAGGTTTATTATATACATTTTATTGTGGTAGCAGCAGTTACTGGTGAACTTTCACTAAAACCTTTTTGTCCAAACGATCTGCAGAGAATGACTTGGTTTTGTGAACTAAATTAATCAGGAAAGCCCACAGATGCAAATATGCAACATTGCCTAAAATGATCAAAAATAGCCCAATTCCAAAAATATTGGTTTATTCCCACCCAAAAAGATGCAAGAAGAGCCTAAATGATTTCTTTCAGTGATTATTCATATGCTTGGGTGCTACAAGGTTAACTTTAAGAAATGTCTTTTATAGGGAAGAGACTTCAGAATGAGAATACTACTTCCGCCAGACGGACAACTGAAGCGGGCGAGGTACAAAGTCCTTACTTTCTGTACTTTCTTATTACGAATTGCTGGCAATTGAAGTAATATGATATGTGAATAATGAGCTCATTTAACCAGAGAATATGTGTATACTGTTACTTTGTCTCTGCAGGCTATGCTGCTGTTGGCAGTTAAAACACCTGCTCAGTGGATATGAGCACATACTGAAGCAGGTAAAAAATGAATAAGTAATTTGCATGTAGTCTTATAGTATCTACAGATGTGTTGTGTTTGTGATTCAGATAGTCATTTTTGCTTTCTATTACTGCATTGTGGCAAGTGTGTGTGTACGTGTACATATATATATATATGTGTGTGTTGGTGTGTATGTTTGTACTTGTATGTACTTCACCGTTTAATTAATATCGGCTGGAAAATGTCCCTATTTGTTATGTGGTCCCTCTGGGTTATTTGGATGAGATTGATATTTCACCCTGGGCTGCAAAGTTCATTATTTTCACAGCCTTTAAGCCATCATTAATTATTAAAACTGGTGGCAGCCCCCATTAATCACAGACACTGTTTGATTTGAATGCTGGCTAAAGGAAAAAAAAAAAATAGACACTGTCACTTCATTACTTCTTCATTTAAACACGTCTTTTCTCCGTTGCTTTGACTTCTCACAGAGGCTGCAGCAGTCGGCTAATCTCGTCAGTTTCATTCTGGAGCTGAAGACCGTTTTGGTGAGGAAAAGGACGTGCTCGTCAGCTCTGCCACAATAACACTGTTGCTTTATGGAAACAAAGTAAATGAGAGCTTCTGGGCCCTCTGAATAGCCCTGATTATGAGGAACAAGTGTACATGTTGATTTTGTTAGATCAATTTAAAGTGCTTTTGAGCTGGTTTAGTTGGTCGAATTCACTTTAGCTGTATTTACATTGTCTGACTCCAGCAGAAAGGCTAGGTTTGATGGTGGTGAAGTTATTATGTGCATGATATTGTGGGGCTAAATTTAGAAGCCCTCTGTGTTGTTGCAGGAGGTGGGGCTAAAGAGCCGACCTGAATGTCGTTCCATTCCGCCCCCTAAGTATTACTATCAGCTCATCTCTGAGATGGAGATCCTTGGGTGGGACAAGTAAGTGGGCCACGAGCAGCACCAACACATTCACTGAAAACAGGTTTTAAAGAAGTATTAGCTCCTTTGCATTTCGTTGTTAGGGAAGTCTGCTGTGACCATCACATTGGCCAGGTTTATATGTCAATAGAGTTGTGTGTGTGCTTTCTTTTTTTGGGGGGAATTTTTTTATTATATCGATCAGTATACTAGTAATTTGTAATTTTTTAAATTCTTATTTTTTATTTAAAATTCTAAGATATTCAAAGCTGCGAGTTGTGTGAAGTAAGTTTACAATGTTGTACTTCAGAGGAAAAAGGCGAGACACTACAGGTGAATAGGGTAATATTTTAAAATAATAGATATCACCATGAAACTTCCTCAGTTGATTACTTATACAAGTATGAAAAAAATGTATTACATGTTTTAGAAATTTGTTTGTTTAATTATGCAAATAAGACATTATCTCATTAAATATGCGCAGATTTGCATATATTTCCTGAAGATAGATCTGAACATATGATAAAGCCAGGTGCAAAATTCTGTTTTCATTTTGTTTACACACAAAATGAAAAGAAAGTTACAGAGGGATTTCAGGATATCTGCTTTCATTTCCTAGGAAATCAAAATATACTGCCCATAGCCTAAAAAACATTCATTTTCGTCATATTTTTTTATTATAATGTCACATAAATCAGGCCAGGAATGATTTATCAACAAATCCTTCTGTAAATATCTTCAGAATACTGCTAAGTGTATAACTGGAAAGTTTGGTGTTAGTAGGTGCTCCATAGGCTGAGATATTGATACTGGAAAAAACGGCATTTAAAGATTTAAATAGGGGAATTCATTTTGGTAAATTTGGACAAACGTACTGCCGCGATTAAACAAAATGTGATGAAATAAACATTTTAATTTATGTTTTGAAATAACACATATTGAAGGAGTAGACTGGCCCAAAATCTAACAATTGACCACTGCATGAAAAGTCCCTGTTTTTGCCTGCCGTGTCTCGCCTTAAAGGAGAAAAAGGGGAAAAGCCACAATTCCACTCTGGCTTCCTAAAAAAAGAAGAAAAATATTTAGTTTACAAAACATAGGCTCATTAAGACTAAGATTAAGATCTGATTTATTGGTCATGCATACACACCAAATTTGTCCTCCGCTTTTAACCCATCCAGGTTGGCACCTGTTGACATGCACACGCACATGCACATGCACATGCACATGCACAGGGTCACACACTCAGAGACAGATGCCAACCTGGAGCGTCGGGCAGCCATGAAGCGCCCGGGGAGCATGGGGGGGGTACGGTGCCTTGCTCAAGGGCAGCTCAGCCGTGACAAGGAGGTGGACTGACACCCCTTCAGCTATCAGTTCCACCAATCTTTGAGTGGCGAGTGGGAATCGAACCGCCAACCTTCCGGGTATTGGACGACCAACTCTAATATTTTTACTTGGTTAAATTAAAATGATCATCAGGGTGAAGTCCATGAGATTTATCTTCTAGTTTTGAACTTATCCTTAGATATTATCTTTAGCTATGATCAAAGCTACAGTAGAACCGTAAACTACAGAATCAATCCTCATTAATAGCTAATTAAAACAACTGTTTTGTCTTTTCAGAGAAAATCAGATGATAGTAGAACAATCATTTTCTCTTAATGAACCTCGTGTTAACATGGTTCCGTTCCCCACTTACATGGTCCCTGGACACTGAAAGTAATTTGCCTGTTGAATTGCTCTCTGATGGACTGATGAGCGTCTTTCATTCAGTGATCTCAATATCAGCTCTGTGGTTTTTCTTTTCTCTTAATAACCTTTTTGGCCCCATTGCACACTCACATTTAATGGCAAAAAAAAAAAATCACAACTTTCAAGAGCTCACACAATTTACACAAATAAAACTTTTGAATAGAACATATATTTTTTTACTTTTTTTTTTTTTTTTTATATACAATATGTTACAGTTACACTTTATACACCACCCCTTTTACCGTGAAGACAATAAATGCTATTTCCTTGTTTCAATCTTGCATGACATGTGCACGCTGTTAAAAAAAATATTTAAAAAAAGGAAAGGAAATAAAAATTAAAAAAAAACTCCCCAAGCTTTAATATATTATATATTTACTTCTTGGTCTGACCACTCCCGAAATAAGCCCAATTTAAAAAAACAACAAAAAAACCCAACAAAGAACCCCAAATAAAACGTTCAATACCAAAACATGACAAAATGAAGGCGTGAGAATACATTTCAGCCCCCAAACCACCACCTGTTACTACCAAAATGCTGCAGTTTAAAATAGGCGCTGTTCACAGATGTAACACACTTCATACCAAATTTTGCACAACTTCTTTCTGTTTCTGAGCTTAGTTAAAAATACCAAGTGTGTCATTTTCTTTCCTTTTTCTTCCCTTCCCCTTTTCTCTTTCCTTTCTCCTTCTCTCCATCTTCCTTTCTTTCCCTTTCTTTCCTCACTTTCAAGAGCTCACACAATTGACACAAATAAAACTTACATTTGAATATAACTTTTTTTTTTTACTTTCTTTTCTTTTCCCAGCAGTGAGAGTACCCTGCTGTGGTGTCTATACGAACAGAAACCTTAAGTTTTTTAAATGGCGATGTGGAGCAGTCGCCCTTTTTAAATTGATTAGAGAACCTACAACAACAACAGTTCCACATTAACAGATGGCTCTTAATGACTTCCTTATTTTTAGTTATTGAGTTATACTTAGATCCAGGTCACATTTAATAAAGCTCAGCCCTGGTGCCATGACAGGCCCAGCCAATATCGTCCTCTCTTGTAAGGAGAAAGAGTGGATTGGGTGTTCTCCCTCAGCTTTGGATTAAGCCTGGCCTACCACACTAATTTTCCACTTTGCTATTAATGACTGCGACTGCAATTACGATATTACCAAAATGCAAATGGCTCTAATTGAAGACTCTCAGGTTTTAATAGAAGAGAAGTTGGGGGGGTGGGTTGCACACAAAGGTATACTTTATGCTGGAAATGGGACTGACATGGTTTCCAGTATGGTGTTACGGTTAGGAAGCATTATACACAGTGGGCTTCAATCTCCAAAGCACTTGAGATTCGCTTAGCGTCTTAATTGGTATGGGCCATACTAATAGCCAACAGGGGTTTCAGCTGTAATTCTGTCTGGTGATTGGGCTAGGTAAGTAAGTCTCTCTCTATCTCTCTTTGTGTGTCTCTATTTTGCATTTCACAATGTGGTCATCTTAATAGGCTTGGAATGGCAAACCCTGCGCCAAAAATACTTTAAATAATGTAAAATTAGGTCAAGTAGGTCAGCCACCATCTCTAGGTTGCCCCACAACATGGCCGTAGAAGCTCCGAAGCTCATTACAGACACAGCTGGGACTCCATGTTCACTTAAAAGGCGTTGTGTCTTCTTATCACTATGTTATCACTCTGTCACACAGCGTTATTGCTCTTTAGAGGCCAGCTACACTGGAAAAAATCAAAGTCTTACCAAGTATATTTGTCTCATTTCTAGTCCAAATATCTCAAATATAAGACACTTAATATAAGACACAACTGCCTAACAAGCACTATTTCAGTCAGATATAGGGACTTGTTTGAAGATAATACATCTGGAATATCTTGTTAAATGAAAAAGTCTTGAAAACAAATTGTTTTGAGTCCCATATCATATGAAACAAGCTTTTTTTTACATTTGAAGAGGTTTTTAAGCTAATTTCAAGATCACTTTTATCTCAAAAGTCCTAAATATCACATTTTATTTCAAGAAATCTGGACAAGCCGATTTTCACTAGTTCCATTGGCAGATTTTTTTGCTTATTTCAAGCAAAAACGTCTTTTATTTGTTGTTTTTTTACTTATTTTTGGAGGGGCATTTTTTCCAGTGTATAACGGCTCTCTTAACAGTAGAGCTCTGTTGGGCCCAGAGCTGCACAGTTACAAACATAGATCTTTTACGTCATCCATGTTTTTGTTGCATTATTAGGTCAGCTAATTAATTATATCACTAACCTATGATATAAATGCAATCGCACATGGTACAGGGAATTCTTTAGTTACAATCATTCTTGTGGTTATATGGCTCTTCACTTTAGGTCTTTATACTTTGTAACATCAGTGCAAATTGTTTTGCTTGTGTGCAGCATTGTCCTCCATTTCAGCTTTTGCATTCAGTGATTTTGCACGTGTCTACAAAATGCAAGCAAAACACATGTGTTGATCTCACCATTCTTGAATTGCTTTTTTTAACACATACAGAATAGGAGTGGACACACACACAAACTGCACATGGTGTGTGCTGTCTGGAAGCAGCTCACTTCGCTGTGGAGTTGCAAATGGGATGTTGTCATCAGTCTTCTCAGCAAGACATCTGACTGTCACGCTGTTTCCATCATGGCCAAGCAGGGGTGGTAGCTAGTCCCTGGTATCCTGGGTGTGAAACCCCAGAGGAGAGGAGATGGAAGTGTGTGTGTTGGCGATGCATCTGAGGCTTTTTCCACTACAGATGGTCTTTATAGAGAACCTAAACCAGAACCAGATCTAAAAAGTTTATTGATTCTGAGTAATTTATGCTTCACATACTCAAATGAATAAATCAAATCAAATCCAATCAAATCACTTCAAATTTATTTATATAGCACATTTCATGTACAAACAATTCAAAGTGCTTTACATAAAATAAAAGCATTGCAGCAGGGAGTGGAAGAAGCATTAAACAGGGTGGCCGCGGGTCCTTAAAAAGTCTTAAAAAGTCGTAAATCAATTTTCCTGAAAATAAGACATTAAAAAGTATTAAATTGTCTTAAATTCAGATTACATGGGTCTTAATTTATTAATTTTTTTAAATATATTTACTTGATTTTATAAGCATTTGTTCATGGGACTTAAATGTTCTGAAAGTATTGTAATAAATTTAATTTAGGACAGTGATGACATTTTTGTGATCTTTTCGCATGACACACATTTAGCCGAGGTTCTTAAACTCAACCGTCATTTGTCATTTTACCATACTGTCAATGTGTTTACTTGGAAATACTTGGTATTTCCATCGTACGTTTGTCTTAAATTTAATTTAGAAGTGGTATTAAAAGGTCTTGAAAAGTCTTAAATTGAACTTGTTTATACCTGTATACACCCTGATTAAAATACATAAAATAATATAAAGAGAAACAAATAAAATAATTCAAATGAATTTAAAAACAAGCAACAGTCCAGATAAGTTCAAAGATATCGTGCAGATTTCATGCATAGACACATGAGAACAGAAATGTTTTTAACCTGGATTTAAAAATGTCTCCATTTGGTGAAAGTTTAATCTCCACTGGCAGTTTGTTCCACTTGTTTGCAGCATAACAGCTAAATGCTGCTTCTCCATGTTTAGTCTGGACTCTGGACTGGACCAGTAGAGTAATGTCATCTACATTATACGTGCAACTGAAAGTTGGCTTGCTTGTTACTATTTTCCTTGAATGTTAAAGTTATTTTCATGTCTATCAGCAAAGGGGAGATGTTTTTATGTTACTTAGAATGTCATCAAACTATCGACCTTCTAATTGGCAGACTACCACTCCTTGAGTTACTGGCACCTGTTTAAAACTATGCAGAAAAGATTTTTGCAGTTAATAGTCACCAAATAATTATAATAATGTACGAACAGTAATGTATTTTATGCAGCTGAGGTGCCTTTAAACTACTGTAAAATAACTGAGACATAAAAACACAATCATTTTCCATAATTAAAATACAATTTTTTTAGGTAAGCCAAGAGAGGCCATGCTTGTTTTTTAAGCTTGCCTTCATCACCCTGTGTTCTTCAGAAAGCAAAGCTCGTCTAGTAACAACACGTCTGTGATCTTTAAAAAAAACTAAAGGCCGAGTTTTATTTATTTATTTTTTCAAGAAAAGAGCTCCGTTATCGAATTAGAAGAATAATCAACTGGTCATCTTGAGAAAACGGCACCATAATGAATAACTGCAGGCAGGGCTGCTCTCGGCTAGTTTTTAGCTTTAATTTATGCCTTAAAACATTTATTGATGCATTGTTGTATTTTTGTTTTTTTTATGTATAGTGAAGTATCTTTATAATAACAATCAAAATTACCAATATATATTGTTGGGAACAACTATAAAAAGCTATAATATTACAAACAGGCTGGGAACTGCAGAAGAGTACTGTTTACTGAATAATGTTTTTTAATCCCAGCTGCTATTTGTAATAAGGGACTATAACTGAACATTCTCATATTCAGAAAAATGAAATGCAAAAATGTATATTCAATTAAAGCAAGTTGATGAGACAAAACGAAACATAATATTAAGCCAAACACTCAATGCGGTCAATTAAGTGTTGTGACTGAAACAAGAAAAAAAATAATCTCTGTTCAAATGAATGGAAGTTTATTTCAAGAAATTAATTTGGACTCGTATTGCTTTCTCCACTTGCATTTTGTTAAATGGTCTTGATAGATGTTGTTTTCAGCAATGGGTATTTTGTGGGTCTGTAGTCCTCAAAAAATGTCCAGTTATACGGAAACTTTTTTTTAAACCTGGACCTTATTTCTGGCGTAAAATACGTTCATCTACTCACCAATAACAGTTTGGTGAAAGTCGGCGTCCTTCGGAAGATATTTAGATCACTCGAGATCCATGTATATCCATATAACGGGAGTGAACAGGGCAGAGATAATACAGCCTCTAAATAAGGCTTTATCTGTCTTTATGTCACCAATACTTTAAGACAATTGAATTAATGAACGTGTACTATTGCACTGTTAGCTCATAGCTGCCGTGTTGTTGTTATCCGGGGCTATCGGGGGGCTTATGGGAGCTTTCTACACACACGTCCAGAGGAACACAATTGTTCTGTGTGTGAGTTGATGACATTCCATTGATTTAGCTCGCACCTTTAACCAAAACAAGGGAAGAGTATAGAGAGGTTATTATGCCGAATGAGTCTACAGCAGGCTTTCAGTTCAGAGGGACTTGAAAGTTTTGGAAGTGACCATACGCTTTAATGCTACAGAAATCAACTTCAGTCAGCAGAGAAAAAAGGATTGATCTGTAAATCCATACTCGCCTTTAATAAATGTACTTGTGTACTTATTAGTCATGCAAATAATATGTGATTTATGGACGTAAATTATATATATGGGATTTATATTGTAAATTGCATGCCAAACTTGCAAATTAATTCATACATATAGAACAAAGAAGTTTGCTGGTGTGTGTTGCTGCAAAGATCTACTCCCACAGGTGGGGATTCTTTCTTACTAATCAGCAGCCTACAGTCTTTCCAGGTAACTGTACAGTATTGGTTTGGCTTGCTTGAAACATCTGCTCTAGTACCAAAAGTACTGGTCAAATGGTATTATCTAAAATGGAAAATAAAAAAATGGCAACAAAAAAAAGGACCATACATGTTATGGTAAACACTATTAGTGCACAGGGCTGCACTGTTAAAACTGCTAAGAAAGAGCTGACATTTTTTATTTTAAATCTATTTCAAAATCTATTTTTAATAGGAAGGCAACCTTTTAGCAATTTCATAACTCGCTTCACTTCAGTTTTATTTCTATAGTTTAATTTAAAAAGCCATCTCAGTAATTAAACCCTTCTGGTTAGTGGTCATGCAGACTCTTAGTGATTGGCTCCCTTACCTCTCTGCCCTAGACTATGTTTATTTAGGGATAGGGCACGGATACCTAACATTTCAGGTGGGAAATTCTCAGTTATCATGGTGGGGGTATCCATGGCAGCTAGAGTTTTTCTAACCCACTGGAAAACACAAACTGCTCCAAAACTTAAGGAATGGGCTCATAAAATGACAAAAATGGCTTCTTATGAATGCATGCTCCACAAGCTTAAAAATAGGGACAAAAATATAGTGTCAGTGTGGGATCATTTCTGGTCATATATCACAATAAATAGTTATTTGATTGGAAAATAAGCCTAACAAAATGTTAAATATGTGTTGAATATATTGTTACTGGTACCTGAGAGGTGTATTTAATGATGTATGCTTTTTTTTGTTTGTTTTTTTATGGGTTTTTTTGGGGTTTTTTTTTTTTTGGACATGCATACACTTGGTTTTTCATGTGGCAGCCCTGGTTCCAACTGACTTTTACTTTTCATCTTCAGAATGTAAACATGTGATCTGTGATACTGTATTTGTCTTTTACCAACTAAAACACTAATAAATATTTGAATTAAAAAAATAAAAATAAAAAAAAGCCATCTCAGCACACTTTACATCAAGAGAAACCTAAAAATTCCCTTTAAAAGGAAGATCTCTCTGACAGTAACAGATTCAGCGAGGATGGCCATCAGCTTTTGATGGTTAGGTTGGAGGGTTGATTGGGTTAGACATATCCGCAGAAAAAGGTTAAAATGCATCAACAGCATTCATTCTGATTTAATGTCACTGTCTTGGTGCACGAAGGGATACATCTTAAGGTAGAGTTGATGTCTTCTTATTGAAGCTGTGATTAATGATGATTGATTACTACTGTGAGTAAATATTGTTATGTGCACCCTTCTCTGTGAATAGACAGATTGATTTATGGCGTATGCATGTGTGTTCATCTTCAGGATGCTCTTCCTAGACATGGAGTTCCAAACATTGAAACTTAAGGCAGAGGACACATCTGGAAGGCAGCACATTCTCACTATTAAACTCAGGACAAAGGTAAGATACATACACACACAAAAATGCACAAGGATGGCATCATTTCAATCATCACATTGAACATTTTTCATCATCAAATGGAATACTTTCAAACTTGATGTTAACCCACAGCCAGTCTGAATCACAACAGGCCGACTTCATCAATTGCATATGGTGATGCTGAGTTTGCTGATAGCAAATCTGTGATTTACATCTGTGCCCCAAATCTAGGTCAAACTGGAAAGGATGTGGTAACCCAGTGTGACTGAGATGTAGCACAAATATAACATTCAAAACATCTCCCCATAGATCTTGTCCTGAAAAAAAAAGATAGATAGAAAAAAAGAAAGGTTTGACTATTCGCTGCTGTTTAGAGAAGTACGCAGAAGCTTTACCTGATGTATGGGAAACACATGCAGGTGGAATGGGAAGGAACACAGGGAGTTAATCTCCATATTGATTGTGTTGAATGACCTTTTGTACCTGGAACATATGATGCTTTGGGTTGATTTTGATATTGAATTGTAGATTAATCTACACTAGACTCTCTTGTGGTAAGTAAGCGTCTGTTTGAGTAGATGCCTATAACTTCACATCCACTCTGAGCTGTAACTGTCATACATATAATGGCTTCAGTTCCATTATCTTACTAAAACCCTTGTCATGTACCACTACCGATGGGCTGCATATCTTTGCATATAAATCTCAAGACTAGCTGATATTATGATGCCTCCATTTCCACACTTGGGTTGCAAAGCTAGCAAGTTAATCTGAAGCTTTGTTGTTGTAGAGTAAGACAGCTGCTCTGTCTGAAGTCAACAATCTGCCTGATCTCTATTCATTATTATACCATTTATGGTGTAAAATTTAAGATTTGGTTCTCTTAGCACTGCTTGTTTTAATGAGAGGTTACAAGGGCATGTATTAGGTTAAGCTGATACTAGAGTGTCCTCTGCTGGATCACAAGGCAAACTACTTCTAACATTACTGTAAGTTTATGTGGTCTCAAGCACATATTTTTCATTATTTGAATGGATTACTGATGTTCAAAGTTTTCCCACATTGGAATGAATGGCCAAACTTAAAAAAGGATAAATAAATAGGTGACAGTCCTATAGTTTATACTTTAAAGTTTATAGTTTAAAGTTCATACTTAAATGTCATATTTTACTAATGTACAAAGTATATTTCTGAATCATAAATCAATACAAAGCATCTAATTGCTTGGAGTGGAATACCTCACCCTGGGGTTGCATACTCTAAGGCATAGTGTGATAGTAAGGTGGCGCTTACCTGAGCCTGACATCCTCCAGGGACAAGGGAGGGTTTTGGGATCCCATTCTGTGTGCCCACCTGGCACTCTTCACCATGCTGGCACCAGGTAAGAATAGCCCAGGGTCCTCCATGCCTCCAACTGCCTCCTCCAGATCCAGTGCCAGGTCATCCCTCACAAGGCACAGCTTGGAGGGAGGCAGCACTGGCACCATCGCATGGAGGCTTGGAAGGTAAAATAGTGAGAGAGAACTAGGGAAGGACAGAGAGTTTTTGTTTTTATTTGAAGGTGAACAGAGAGAGGATGGATGTTCGAAACCGCATACTTCTCCTACTACTCATACTAACTTTAACTTTTTTAAGTTCCCGGATGCATACTAGATTCTCTGAAATGTTGGGTATGCATCATGAGGTTACTACTCATACTCAAACTACCCAAGATGCAACTTAACGTGACGTCGCCGATCGTCATTTCCTGTCAAAACGGCAGTTTCAAGCTAGCTACAACGAGGGTAGGTTCACTTCCTGTTTTCAAAACAAAAGCACCAATTGTATGGTAATGTCTTTCCCTATGATAAAAGGCAACGGGTATTTTATTTTGTGAAAATAACCGGAAGTGCGTTGCTCACTGCAGCCAGCTTTAGTAGCGCCGAATTCGTGGGAACAAAATTGTAAACAGCCGGTATTTTGTCAGGTTTTCAACACGTTGGGGATCTAAACGACTACTTTCTCACCTGAAAATGTTTCAAATGTTGCTAAAGTTTACAGAGTTTAGAGCTTAAGGGAAATCAGCTTCAGGCTGGCTGATTTCGGCTAGGGCAGGAGCGAAATGCATTCTGGGTAAACGCTCTGCATACTGTCTGATCGAATGAGTATGCCGTTTGCAAGTATGTAGTATGTAGTATGTAGTAGGCGGTTTCGAACACAGCCGATGTCTGCCTCATGTGCTAACCCAAGTATCTTGTTGAGCTATTGATGGGGGTGATCAGAAAATTCCTGATAAATTTTCCGGTAAATTTACAGAAACTTTCCATTGGGACTTTAGTTCAGTAATTTTGGAACTATTCCTCCACACATTGTGTACACTAATGCAAAGCAGTGCACAGATATATAGATAGATAGCCGAAGAAATGGAATGGTCTTAAAAGATATTTTACAGCTAATGTTGAATAAAAAAAATTTATGGTCACAAAAAAACAATTAGCAGGAGGCAGATGAAACGGCATCAGATTTTAGGTAGCTTGCACCATGATGAGATATCTTACATTCAACATATTTAATTAACAGGTTAGCTGGCAACTGTATTTAACACCATAGATCAAATTAATCTACCTCATACGGGTCATCAAAACTTACTGGACTTAACGTAGTCCTTGGGGTCAAATGTGGCTTCAAAAGTCTGTGTCTGGGCTGTGGGCTACAGAGTAGCTGTCGTAGTTCAGACTTCAGGAAACCATCTGGGCTATGTGCCTGTGACTGAGGAATAGCATGGCCATAGGAGCTCCGAAGCTTTTAACTGCATTTGTAAATCTGAGTTAAATTTGCACCAAAGCAGCTAAATTTTTAACATCACAAAGAGATAAAAAAATATTAGAAATAAAATTGATTACGATTACAAAATACAACATTTAACTCCTCTGAACGTGCATTAGATTTTGAATCGAATTACTTATTCAGTGTTAGAATCAACAGATGCACATAGGATTATTTCAATCTAATCCTATTAAAATTTGGAACCTTGTATCTTCAGATTAAAGAATATGCAAAACTCCAAAACATTACAAGCCCACCATGCTGGTGTTGCCAACTGAAAATGATTGGAAATGATTAGAGAATAAAAACTGTTTTTCTGTTAAAAAGGTGTCAGGTTAATGTGTTTAGTTTAAAGTTTCTGGTCATGAAGTGTCTGCTTAATCAAAATTCCAAAGAGATTTAGATTTTGCAGAGATCGCTCTTGGATATGAAAAAAAAAAAGTTGAAATAATGCAAATAAGGAATAATTCTTCCCCAAAACGTTGCAGTTAAAGATGAATAAATACTAATGTTTAAGAATTTATATGTAAACTTTATTCATGGTGCATTCTGCCACATGGTTTTATGGAGCTTACAAGTGTTTAGTAAACAGATAATAATCATGTGGCAAGAAATGCTTGGACAAGGGAAATAAAGCCCTTTTTACATTGATCAAAAAACCCATCAACATCCCCTAACATCTGGCTTTGGAGTGCATTATGAAAGAAAACAAAACCCAGGTGTACACACTTATTTTTACAGGTAAAGCTGTGGTCAAAGCTACAAGAATGAGTTTTTCTTTACAGAAACGTGTGTTTACCAACTATATCCTCTGGCTCTGATACTGATGGCAACAACTCACATACAAAAAGAGATTGATTGATTATTTTTTACCGAACTGACATCTTCTTCATCCACAGCATCCCACAGAGGCTCCTGGGTGCTCAGCTGACCTGCCCGTCCCTCTGGTCATCACCTGGACACCACAGGCACGTACACATGCACAGATAAACTCACCTGTGCTGTTTTTGGCTGGTTCCTGTCTCTGGATTCTGTTATGTCGCTGCTTCCATTTGTTATGCTACAAAGAGCAACACTGACACACGTTCATTCCTTTAAACCGCTTCTTCAGGACCGTTTATTCCACACTCAGAACTCAACAGGTTACATGGCGCTGGTACCAGCTGGTGGGCATTCTATATAGCGCAACCTTAGCTCCATACATAACATTTATTATAGATTTTTGGTCGTCATTTAAAGGTGGGGTATGAGATCTTGGAAAAACGGTTCCTGCAAGCTATATTTTTGAAAATACACAACCTTGCCTCTCCCTTCAGCCCACCCCTCGAAACCACGCCTTCAAAACACATGAACGAGTCACGAGTCTGTGAACGCGCAGGGGGGAGGGGGGAGGGGGGAGGGGGGCTGACGGTTGATTGGCATGTCAGAATCCAATAGAAGTAACTCTCATCATTACTTCTATTGGTCAGACATTTCCTCTTGCTACACCCTCTACAATGGACTAAAATATCATTTTTTTCCCAAACATTCTATTTTAGTGGGTGCAATGGGGTCATGAGGAGGTTTTCAGACAATATGATAAAAAATGCTCCAGAAAACATCTCACACCCCACCTTTAAAGCTGCCGTCGGCAGCCTATTTAATATTGTACTTCCAGAATCCCATGACAGTTCAAGCTAATATGACTAAAAAAAAGTTGCCGACCGCAGCTTTAATGTCTTAACAAAAGTACAGACCCCATTTCAAAGACTTTTTTTTAAACTAGAATTATTTTCAGCAACTTCACTGAACTTCATCATATTCAGAAATAAAAGCACTTCAAAATAATAGCAAACTAAATTAAATTTACTCTATAGAAATATTTGAGATGCATACTTTGCACGTCCTTCATTAGAAAAATGAAAACCACAATCCAGTTTTCCTCACCTCTACCTGTACAGCCATTTCAATCACTGGTTCGTTGGCAACCTGTGATCTATAATAGTTTGAGAAGTTGGTCTGTG
The DNA here is from genome assembly GCF_027942865.1 of Odontesthes bonariensis. Classification (NCBI taxonomy): domain Eukaryota; kingdom Metazoa; phylum Chordata; class Actinopteri; order Atheriniformes; family Atherinopsidae; genus Odontesthes; species Odontesthes bonariensis. Next base: position 3,225,340 of record NC_134507.1, on the reverse strand, counting down.
GAAGTCAAAGAAACTCTGAAGGTGTGCTTTGAGGCCACAGCCTGGAAGGCACTCTGAGCCACATGGAGATTGCATTCATTTGACGACCGGATGCGTTTTGGCTACATCAGCTTCTGTGCAGCATCACAAGGACAGTGAGGTGCTTTCCCAATTACAACCCTTGAATCACCAGTGACCCGAAAAAGCTGCTGAACCTGAAGAAGGGAACATTCAGGGAGAGAGAGACGGGATTGTTTGGGTTTCAGTGTACAGAAAATGCTGAAAAAGAAGATGAGTGAGAACACAAAATAGTACTCAAATTAGAATACAATTCTGCTTCCAGACTTGGTCTCTGTGAGTTTACTCCTCACAGAGAGCTGGTGGTCCATCGTGTGGAAACCTATTTCATTCGTCTGTGGACTAAACTACACTTTTCTATAAAAGTATTATAATTCAGGGGTTCCCAAACTTTTCCATGCCAAGGCCCCCCAAACAGTATTAGCTTCTGGCCCCCTTTGCAAACCACAGACAATGCTACAAAATATGTAAAGAAACATCAGCTTTTAGAACGTATTTTCTTTCTTTTATTCACGGACAGCAGCTCGCTGTGTGAATGCAGCCTGACTTAATGCTCTTCTTTACGTCTGAAGAAGTCGACCGTTTTTTCGGACTCTGACGGATGTTTTTGTATCAGGTGACGCTGAAGTTTCGAAGGTTTTAAACACTCATTTGAGAGGGTCTCCAGACAGAGGACGCCATTTTTCTGTATGGCTGTAAAGCCAAACTTAATGTATGCTGCCTCATACTTTCTGATTTTAGTCAGCCAGTTCTTTCGGTCTCTTCCAAGTCAAAAATCTGTCCATTTTGGCTAAGCTAGCTACACGCTAGCTTGAGGAGCAGCGCAGCTTCAGAACAGGCGCAAACTGCCAGGTCTACCATGTTTTGACTGGCAGCCAATCAGAAAGACAAGCATGGCAAGTAACATTTCCATATGATATATTATTATAAATTGTATTTTACAATACTGATTAAAAAAAGGTGACAATTTTTTATAATGATGTTTAAAAAAAATTGAATTCTATTTTTTATTTTTGCATTTTTTTCTTATCTTCACTCAAATTTTCTGAGGCCCCACAACCCCCCCCCCGGTGGCCCCCACTTTGAAAACCACTGTTATAAGGCTCAAAGCCTGGGAAAAAAGTAGCGGCTGATAGTCCCGAATTTTACGGTAATTAAAAAGGTTAAAAGATAGTGAAGTGTAACAGCATCCCAGTAGAGAGGAGTGACATTTCTCAGCTCGGCTGCTTTCAAAGTTAAATTGAAGTTAAGGAGAAATATCCTACATGGATATAAAGGACTGATTATAATGACTTCTACGGCCTCTTTTAAAGTTTCCTGCAGTTTTTTTGTTCTCTCAGACACAGCAGGAATTTAAGTAGCAGTTCTTCTTCCTTTTTTCCCCCGTTCTGAATCGGGCCTGGCATAGTTATCCTGAGATGTAACCATAATCATACCACTGGCATTAATTGGGGCTGTAATTGCCGAGGCTCTTAGCACCTGGACGATGCTTAATTGTGTGCACTGTGCTGGCACAATGACCTATAATTTTTGGTTAATTTTTGTCCCCTAATTTTTTATCTCTCATTCCATCTGCATTGCTCTCACACACCCTTATCAGCCTCTCTTTCTCTTCAGTGTTGTGTGTGTGTGTGTGTGTGTGTGTGTGCGTGTGTGTGTGTGTATGTGTGTGTGTGTGTGTGTGTGTGTGTGTGTGTTTCTATGAACATGTGTGCACAGTTAAGTTACTGCAGTTTTAACCAACTGGACATTTGCTATCCACACTTTCATTTCACTTTGGTTTTCTGACATTGAAATTAAGCAGCTTGAAGCCCTCTCCACCTCATTCTATCAAGCTATTTCCAGCTTTTTGCTGTTATTAAGAAAACTGTATTAATAGTTCAAAATCAAAATAACAGCGTACACTTCTTAAATAAATAAAGTATTAGTAAAGTAAAAGTTTTTGTTTTTACTCTATATCATACATGAGCTCAGTTTACGTTTCACTGAAGCTAACACTTAGATTTGTCTGTTTATTGTAAAAGTACTTTTCTCCATGAAATGTCAGAAAGTGGAGTAGCATTTTAAAATGTGAAGATTAAACTCATTGTTGCAGTTGTAATATGTTGTCATTATCATTCCAGTTCTGTCTGAGGTGCACTTTATACTGGAAAGATACAAGATTCATTTTTTTTAATTTCATCATTTGTTTTGAAAGCTCTCTGTGGCTTTCACATTACTGACTTGTTAGCCCCTTTTCAATATTCATTACATAGTAAATCTTACCCTAACCTAGGGCTGGGCGATATCTCGATATTTTTAATATATATCAATATATTTCTAAACAAGATATAACACAGGACAATATCGCTTGTATCGATAGAGTTAATTTTGCTTTTAATGACAATACATAAGCCGCAAGTTCGAACCCATTTCTCCTAGGGATGGGAATCGAGAACCGGTTCTTGTTGAGAACCGGTTCCCAGTGTTTCAATTCCTTGGAATCGTTTGGCGATTTTGCAAACGAGTCCCTTATCGATTCCAGTGGGCGCGAATGACGTCACCACGCAACGTTGTGTGGCGAGTCCAGCGCAGCCAGCAGTCAACAGTAAACATGGCGCCCAAGCGGTACAAACGCTCGAAAGTTTGATTACACATCCCTAAAAAAGACGACAACTGGGCAACTTGCAAAGTGAATATTTCACCAAAGGGAGGAAATACTACCAACATGCAATAACTATGAACGAATGATTAACGTTGGTGAATCTGAACCCAGCAACGTTAGCAACGTTAGCATGTCCTCGGCTAACACTGCAGGTAACTAACTAACTAACAAACACTGCCTATCATGTTAGCGCCATTTGCCTCATTGTAAAACCTGCTGTTAGTAACGGTTAAAGGTCGGGTAGGGGTTCTTTTTCTGGAGCATTTTTTTACATATTGCTTGAAATACTCTTCACACCCCCATTGCAACCAATTAATTAATTAAAAGTTTTGACACAAATATGAAAAGTTTTAGTGGCCTCTAGAACGAACAATCTAGGAAAAACACTATCCAATCATACTGAACGGACCGTTAACGATGATTGGATTCTGATGCGTCTATCAAACTGCAATCTGCTCCTCCCTCCCCCTCCCTCCCCCTCCTTCCCCCTCCTTCCCCCTGTGCACGTACCCTGCTCCGTGAACGAATTACGCGTCCAGAAGCTTGGCAGGAAGCTAAACTAGAGCCAGCTTGGCTAGCACCTAGCATTATTAAACGTATAGTTAGCATAAACTAAATACTAAATACGGCAACGATCGATGCTTGCTGTCAGAACAGTGCTCGTGCACCTTCGTGCTCGTGCGCGTTCATGTACTCTAGAGGCGTGACTTCGGGGGGAAAGTGAAGAAAAGGGTTGGGACTTTTTACCTGTGTATTTTCAAAATGCAGCTTCGCTGGACTCAAAATCCAGGATCTCCTACCCTACCTTTAAGGTTAAATGAATGCCTTCTCAGGCATTACATTTAGATGAAATCATGAGAGACATAGCCTGATTGGCTCAGACTTAGAGGCTGGTGGTACTACCCCCAGTTCACCTCTACCTCCAGCTTCTCCTTTCACCAGAGCAGGAAGAGTTAAATTACCCAGGCCAGGATAGACCAATGTGGACCTCACCGTTGTTGGGTTTGTGAGGTCATGACTCCTGTTACTTCTAAACTAAACAAAGTTGATGCTAATCGACCGGTTTGTTGTCCTTTTTCTCCAAATGTGAATCAATAAGGGAACCGACAAAGAACCGAATCGTTAAGCAGAATCGAAAATGGAATTGGAATCGTAAAAATCTTATCAATTCCCATCCCTAGTAGAGAGTGATGCTGAGCCTCTGAAATGGTGGAGGAGTCTTGAAGTTGACTTCACAGCATTGAGCCGCCTGGCAAAGAAGCACCTTTGTGTGCCGGCCACCAGCTCCCCTTCCCAAAGGGTGTTTAGTTCATCCCCTAAAACCTGACAGTGTGGACAGGTTAGTTCTCCTGGCACAAAATCTGTAACTTGTACAGAAGTTGGTTTGTTACTTTTTGTTTTTATTTGTTTTTGCTCTTTTGTTATTTGACATGTGCACAGAGGTACCCTGTCTATTTAAGTGTTTGAAATGTGCACAAAGAGATGCACTTAAGGTTCTGTTTCCATTAATAAAGGTGACATGTGGCTTAAACTTATAACTGACTGTTTGGGGAAAAAATAATCTAATATGCTATAATGCTTTGGGGGAAACCCCAATTACGTCACAGAAAAAAATATCGATATATATCGAGTATCGCCATTCAGCTAAAATATCGAGATATGACTTTTAGCCCATATCGCCCAGCCCTACCCTAACCCCGTTTCTAATGTTCAATTAGGTGACACAACTTTTTCTTTTCCTCTAATCTTAAAGTCTGTGACGCTACTCTCTTGAAAAGTTCAATCTTATTTATTTTAGCATACTGCTTATTTTTTTAGTGGCAGCTTTGATCTTGATGTGCCAGTTTGATCTATTTTATTGTTTTTTTTGTGACCGTTGATGTTTTTGCTCTTATTTTGTCATGATTTTTTTATTTTTTGTTTTTAATACATTTGAATTGTCTTTATGTAACTGTTTTTTATTGTTGTGAATAGAAAGCACTTTCAGTTGGCTGCTGTTTTGTATTTGATATATAAATTAAGCTCGACTTCACTTAGTTATGCAAGGACAAGACAAACAAAAGATCCTAACGTTTAGGTGGGGCAGACTGGACTCTTTGCTTGATATATAACAAGATTCATTGTTAATAATCCATAGATTGAAAAATTAATATGAATTAATATTTGCATACATATGTTTGCACTTTATGGAATCATTGTGTTCTGTTGTGTTTCAGTATTATGTTACTGCATCAGTTACTTTCAAAAAGTCTATCAAAGAGTCTATTTCCAGGGCCAGCTTTTTGTCTGAAGTCTAGATTGTACAAAAAACCCCTGAAACAAACCAAAAAAAAAATCTAAATGATCATGTCAAATCCTCACACCATATAGATATGGAGCATTTCCTTTCTTTTTTTTAACTGACATGTGTGCTTCTGTTTGTAGAGTACTCTGGAACAGCTCCACAGCCAGTTCCTGCTGACTCTACATTCCCTGACAGACTTCTGGGACGTCTTGGATGAGATTGACAGTAAGACCTGGATTTTGGAGCCAGAAAAACCCAGTCGGTCAGACACAATGAGGCGGATTGCCATCGGTATTGTTTAACACACGCAGCCTACTCTTTATCACTTCTAAATCCATTTACCTAAGCACTCTCAATCATATACACTGCACACAGTTTTCTTTGGATGCAACGGTTAATGTTGATCATGCAAATATGTGTCACATGTGCACTGATACTCATCAGTCAAATGAAAGAGTAAAGAATGCATCCCTGTTTGTGTTAAGGAACCAACGTATCCATTAAGGTGGAGGTGGATCCCAGACACCCCAAAATGCTGCCGGAGTGCTGCCTGCTGGGAGCAGAGCACGGTGGGTAGGACCTCACAGACATTTACAATGCAAAAGTTTAAGAAACGGATCTGATCTAATACACCCCAACAGCTTAAATGCTGTATGAAATCACGAGAAAAACTTTCATTATGAATCAGGTTCTTATGGGTGAATTTAAGGATTACTCTTTCAGAAAAATGATCGACTCTTTATTACCTCAGATAGCATACATAACATCCCCCAGAACCTGTCTGCTGGAGAAAGATTTCTGTCTGGGAAGCAAAACTCTGGCAAAAACTATTGTATAAAACTATTCACAAAGCTTTGTAATCCTGCTGCCATCAAACAATCTTAATGAAAGGTGACCGAACGCTTCTGTCATCTAGCACAGCTTAATCATAAAATCTGAAAAAATTATCATAACAAAATTTAATAAATAAATTAAGTTAAATTAAATTAAATTAAATAAATAAAATAAATAAAATAAATAAAATAAATAAAATTTAATTAGGAAATTTTCTGTTGAAAAAAAAAATGCAAATCGTTATTTTAAATGTCTCTCAAACCTAAAAACATAAAAGAAATCCTTATCCTATACGAGCAAATCCACCGGTTTCATCTGTTTAACTGGATTTCTGATTAGAATCAGAAAATCGGCTGTTGCTTGTGTTGGTGGGATTCTTACCGTTTGTTTTTTTTGGAAAAAAAATTCATTTTTTTCTTACTCGCCACGTTTTCTATGAACAGTCTAGTCTAAAATATCAGAATAGTTCGAAATTATACACATTAATATCACAAATCAACCCTAGTCCATATCCAAATAGTATTTTGGTATAGCGTCTGTTTTCACACAGCTCACACAGTAAAGTACACATTTCTCCCAACGTAAGAATCCATCAGGTGTGGAGGGGGAAAAGATTTGGTGCTTCTTCTGATCTCTACTTGTCTTCAACACGACTGGTTTTGTTGACTGTTGTGTGTTGTTGACTCGTCGGCGGACCTGCTTCCAGTGGCACGTTTTCATTCTCACAACTCTGACACTTTGCTTTCTGGTGAAGTCTCCATCAATTGTTGGCCATTGTTTCTGTAAAGCCAAGGTCGTGTAACTCTTTGTCTGTTGCCTAGCAATGCAACTCAGAAGATATTGAATACATGCATACTTCAGCCAACAAGGCGGGAGGCAGGCGGTGAACCTCAAATACGAGGGGTCGTGCAGAAATATTGCTTTTTGCATGTGAGAATAACAAATAGTGAAAATGATGAAGGATGCACAGAGACGAAGCTCCCCTGTGGAACAGGAAGCAGCGACGGTTCACATGTGACGCCGCTGCACCGGTCTCTTGACGAATGAGAGACGGCGTTTGAGGATATGCAGAGTGCCGTTCTTTTGAGACGTTCCAATCTCTGAGGGCTTGCAAACAAAACTAGTGAATCTCCAAGTTCTTGAAATGTGTGAAAACATACTTGAAATTAAATTGAAGGCTTTTGTTGTTTTTAGAATTTACCATCACACCGAGTCATTCCTTTTGTTTGCAGTGGTGACGCCACTGAGGAATAAGCTGAACACTAACATGCACCTGTGGTAAGTTTCCACTCTTCATCACAAAGCCATGGTGTGGGAAGTCAAAAGAATTTCTTTCTACACAACAAAGCTAACATATTAGTGTTTTATCAGTCTCTGCCGCGGCCATCTTTATTGACAGTGATCTCCGTCCTGCTCCTTTTCTCTCCAAGCTAATCAGTGTTATTGTTATAATATAATGTTATTTCAACAATTCCTTCACTTAAATACAGAATAAGATGAACTGTAATACATTTTAGCCCTCGATTTTTCTGATAGAGAGATGCAATAGAAATCCAAAGCATTTTTAATCAGATAAGTTTTTTATTTTTATACATTTGGCACACATCAATAGTTTAGCAATGTAAACTATTGATTGAGTAAACTTTTTTTTTTAAATTTTCTTTTAAATTTCAGTATGCAAGAGAATTTTTTCTTTTTTTATCATATTAAAGATATATATATATATATATATATATTATTTTGTTGGCTATAACTCTTACTCTTGTAGTTAAACATTGAGGGAACAGCCTTTCTGTTTGAATGAACACTATTGGAAGTTTAATTGGCAAAAGGAACCTTGATCTTTTTGCCGACATCCAGCTCACATGTTGCGACTCTTACAGTTCAACAGTCAAATAAACCAATTTTACATAATGTGTAATAAGACTGGCACAAACTAACTCTGCTGACATCCTATGGTTGATAGCAAATGCTGGTGCATTGCCAAAACGTTTTTGAGGTACCCTGGGATATTTGTGCTGGCTGTTTGGTATAGCAGGTTGTTTTTAGCAAACAGGAACAAATAACATCAGTCAGTACCTAAAGGTGGGGTAGGGGATCTTTTTCTGGAGCCTTTTTTACATATTGCTTGAAATACTCTTCACACCCCCATTGCAACCAATTAATTAAAAGTTTTGACACAAATATGAAAAGTTTTAGTGGCCTCTAGAACGTACAATCTAGGAAAAACAGTATCCAATCATACTGAACGGACCGTTAACGATGATTGGATTCTGATGCGTCTATCAAACTGCAATCTGCTCCTCCCTCTCCCCCTCCTTCCCCCTGTGCACGTACCCTGCTCCGTGAACGAATTACGTGTCCAGAAGCTTGGCAGGAAGCTAAACTAGAGCCAGCTTGGCTAGCACCTAGCATTATTAAACGTATAGTTAGCATATACTAAATAAGGCAACGATCGATGCTTGCTGTCAGAACAGCGCTCGTGCACCTTCGTGCTCGTGCACGTTCATGTACTCTAGAGGCGTGGCTTCGGGGGGAAGTCTGAATAAAGGGGTTGGGACTTGTGACCTGTGTATTTTCAAAATGCAGCTTCGCTGGACTCAAAATCCAGGATCTCCTACCCTACCTTTAAGAGAATAGCTGGATAAGACTCACCATAAAAGTTAAAAATGAGGCTAAGATTGTTGGCTACAGTAGAACTCGGTGTATTCATTCACTGGGACAGAAACTGGAATGTGTAGGAACTTGCCAGAGCGCCTTAAAGGGATAGTTCGCATCTTTTGTCATTGGCACCCACTGGAATCGATAAGGGAATCGTTTGCAAAATTGCCAAACGATTCCAAGGAATTGAAACACAGGGAACCGGTTCTCAACAAGAACCGGTTTTCGATTCCCATCCCTAGTAGGGATGTCATACAGCTTCATGTCAAAAGAGGCGAACTATCCCTTTAAGCTTTCTAGGTTTTCTTCAGTGTCTGAGTCATACAAGGATTCTTACCAGCCCCATTTAGTGATATATTTTAAGTTTTGATGTTTTTATATTTGTTGGTATATTGTTTAGTAGCACTCTTAGCGTCAGCGAATTCCAGCAAACCAGTTCACCTGCTCAGAGAGCCGTCTGATTATAACTCAGACTTCAAACTAAACATGATCACTCCTCATTTTGATTCTAATTTCATCACGGGTTATAAGACTCGACTCCGTTCATGACACAAAGTTCAAGAAATTCTCCCTCCACCACTTCTTCTGCTTTTCTCCGTCTCTGAGTCATCCCCTTGTGTTTTTGCTAATTTGCATGTAGTTAATTAGAGTGTGAAGGAGCTGTCTGGTCTGCCTGCAGGAACCCGGACTCCAGCGTCCTGCACAACCTCCAGGATGTTTTGGAAATCGAATTCCCACTGCCCGACACCCACGAAAAATCTGTATGTCACACATTTCAAGCGTCCATTCCCATCGAGATTAGCTTAGGGAGCCGTGCGTTGGGTTTACATCTATACATATATTCTCCTGTGTGTCTGTTTGAACTTCAGCTTAATGCGGGCAGATGTATTTCTATGTTTCCCCTTTGTGTGTTTTGTTTTTCTAAGAGGTGGCTACAACTGCTCCTGTAATTGGGTTGTTTACAGATAAGAGCACGAGTATAACAAAGATGACAGAATCAAACCAAAGCTTTAATCATGCAAACCATTTATCTCTTCATTTTTTTTTAAAGACTCGTTCTTTCCCCTCCCGTCTGTGGATAGGTTGAGAGGGCGTCGTGTTTATCCACTGTCGTTTCAGTGATTAATGTTTCAGCTTCATTAACATTCAGAGGACTGCGAAAAAGTTGACCAGATGTTGATTTTTTTATTTTTTTTTCCTACCTGTCATCTTCTCTCCTAATGGATGACTGTAGGAAAAAAAAACACACACACACACAAACAGGACAGGAGCCTCTCATTACACCAAAATGCAAACGAGAAAAGAGTGTTTGTGTTTAAGGTGAGACACGGCGGGCAAAAACAGAGATTTTTCATGCAGGGGTCTACTCCTTCAATATGTTTTTATTTCAACCTGCTACAAAGAAAATTGTGAACACATAAATTCAAACGTTTATTTCATCACATTTTGTTTACTCGCTGCAGCGCGTTTCACCCAAATTTACCAAAATGAATTCCCCTATTTAAATCTTTAAATGCCGTTTTTTTTCAGTATCAATATCTCAGCCTGTGGAGCACCTACTAACACCAAACTTTCCAGTTATACACTTAGCAGTATTGTGAAGATATTTACAGAAGGATTTGTTGATAAATCATTCCTGACCTGATTTATGTGACATTATAATAAAAAAAATGACGAAAATTGATGTTTTTAAGACTATGGGCAGTATATTTTGATTTCCTAGGAAATGAAAGCAGATATCCTGAAATCCCTCTGTAATTTTCTTTTTGTTTTGTGTGTAAACAAAATGAAAACAGAATTTTGCACCTGGCTTTATCATATGTTCAGATCTAGCTTCCGGAAATATATGCATATTTAATGAGATCATGCATAATTTGCATAATTAAACATACAAATTTCTAAAACTTGTAATACATTTTTTTTTCATACTTGTATAAGTAATTAACTGAGGAAGTTTCGTGGTGATATCTATTATTTTAAAATATTACCCTATTCACCTGTAGTGTCTCGCCTTAAGGTGTAATTGCGGAACTGGAGATGGTGAGCAAGAAGTGGGAGTTAAAGGGTGATGTCTGGTTCTGAGGTTTTTACTAGTGGGTGGTTTAGCATTAAGTGGTCACTAAGACAAAAGCAGCTGTGGAGGATGTTAAAAAGCATGCACTGATTTCTTCTTTCTTGTGCAGAATTTTAACGTGGAGTGCGGCATTTGTTACTCTTATCACTTGGACTCTGCCATCCCTGATCAAGTGTGTAATAATCCTCGCTGTGGTCAGCCCTTCCATCAGGCCTGTCTGTATGAGGTATGGACTACAGACACACGCACATAAATATTTTCTTAATAACTGGAAAGTTTATTCATTAACATTTCGTAGCACTTTACTGGAACCAGAATCTAACTTTTAACCAATAAACCAATAAGACTGCATGCTGAGATTGCTTATGAAAATAAGTGGCAGAAGGACATTATGAAGTTCCATTAACCTTGTAGCACCCAAGCATATGAATAATAATTTTGGCTCTTCTTGCATCTTTTTGGGTGGGAATAAACCAATATTTTTGGAATTTTTGGAATTGGGCTATTTTTGATCATTTTAGGCCATGTTGCATATTTGCATCTGTGGGCTTTCCTGATTAATTTAGTTCACAAAACCAAGTCATTCTCTGCAGATCGTTTGGACAAAAAGGTTTTAGTGAAAGTTCACCAGTAACTGCTGCTACCACAATAAAATGTATATAATAAACCTTTATTGAACATTCTTAATACAAAGTGCAGAACGCAACCATCATAAACTTTCCATTCAACAACAAATCAAACAGATTTCACAGATCTTTGTTGTGAAAAAGTGAAGCACATATAAAATGCAAAAAATGTAATGTAAATAAAAAATGTGCACATGAAGCTAATAAAAAAATGCAAAAAAATAATCATAATAATACAATTTGGAGAGCTGAGCTCCCATTAGCGCTGTGAAAGGTGGACAAAGCAGACCACACCAAACGAGAGCAGAACCAACTAGAACAGACCACCGCAAAGCAGAGTGTAATTCACTGAGCCAAGAAAATGATGCTGTGACAACTGTCGGCACATAAAATGTAATGTAAAAAAATATTACACATGAATGTAAATAATGTATGTAAATTTAAAAAATAATGGCGGTCGGTGGCGTAGTGGGTTAAGCAGCCGCCCCATGTACAGAAGCTACAGTCCTCGCTGCAGCTGGCCCCGGTTCCAGTCCCGCACCGAGTGGCCCTGTGCTGCATGTGTCACCCCTCTCTCTGCCCCCTGCTTCCTGTCTCTCTCTGCCCCCTGCTTCCTGTCTCTCTCTGCCCCCTGCTTCCTGTCTCTCTCTGCCCCCTGCTTCCTGTCTCTCTCCAACTGTCCTAAATTTAAAAAATAAATTCAAATAATGTAATGTAAATAAATAAAGCTTGTTGCATATCTGCAACTGTGGGTGCTACGAGGTTAAAAGCCTTCACTGCATCATAGTGTTAGTATACACTTGTAGAGTGCAGTTAGCAATGTAATTAATTAATGATTATTTTTAATGGGTTTTTTAATTTTTATTATTGTTATTTTTTTATTACATTTTTTTATTATTATTATTTTTGATGATTTTATTGCCTTTTTGTGATTTTATGTAGCTGTGAAGCACTTTGAATTGCCTTGTGTACGAATTGTGCTCTATAAATAAAATTGCCTTGCCTTGCCAGAAATATGCCAAAATGAATGACACGTGGTAATTGTTTGAAGAAGTAGTCTTTCTTTTTCAGTGGCTGAAAGCACTTCCCTCCAGTAGGCAGAGCTTTAGCATCGTTTTTGGAGAGTGTCCTTACTGCAGCAAGGTATGTCTACCCAAAACATTCAGCACACTATATTATTATCACTTTATATGTCACACACTCTTTTCTTCTATGAGCAGCCTCTGAGGGCATTCATACGCTACATTCAGACACTTCTATTGATCCTTCTGTGAAGCAGAATGTCCAAATACAAAATCACTGTTTTAACTGTGCTGGTGATTACTTAAAAACAAAAAATATATAAATTAAAGTCTGAATTGAGCATCCACTTTATTTAATTTATTTTAATACAGTGAAATTGTAGCATAAAACTACATCTAACTTCACAAATCATTTCTGCTTTATAAAATGATGGTTCTCCTTCTGTTTCAGCCCATCACAGTGAAAATGGCCCCCCAAATGTCCTGAGAGGCCTTTGTTTCTGTTGGCTCCATCTCCACTTTGGGCACATGTGCCACCTGCTTGAAGTCACTTTTTCTGTTTAAAGGGGTTTAAATGTACTTTGGATAAACACCAAAACAGCTGTAAATAAAATAAAGACACCCAAATAACCAAACCAGGACATGCATCTGTCTCTTTGTGTGGGAGGGGCTTCTTGTCTTGGATCTCTGGGAACAGAACATTTCAACTCCTGGCTGTAAGCTACTCTGTGATGGAGCCTTTCGTCCCGTTCTTCGCTGTAGTCCATGTGTACTTGCCTCTCACCGTCACCTTGCATCCATACATGTTCTTTTCTTTGTGGGTGGAGTTTCTGTCTCCCAAACGTCACAGTCAGATAGTCTGTTTTCATGCTGGTCTCTTTGGATTTAGTTCTCTGTTACAAAGGGTAATATTCAAGCATTTGCTCATTTAACAACAATGAGATCAAATATTTTAGTGCCAATTGAATGAATGAATTTCTTCTTGATAGCATGAGTCCCACTAAGATGTAGTGTGTAACTTAAATGATCAAAGTTCAGCAAAGTCATACATAAGGACCAGGCTTTATACCTGTTCAGGCTGAGCTACGGGGCTCTTTGGAGGACCTCTCCGATATCTTGCAGGAATGTGTTTGGGTCTGACATCCTCTTCTTCATCCTCTTCCTCCTCTTCACCATCATCTTCTTCATAACTACGTACAATTCTTGGCCTCGGTGATCTTCTGACAGCAGGTGAAACATCTTCCTTCTATCAGCAAACAAGGGGAAAAACAGCAGTACTTTAAGAGGGAGATTCACATTGAGGTTAGCTACTACTTTAGCCTTGGTGTTCAAGAGTTTTTTTTTTTTTTTTTTAAATGTAGGTACAACCACTAAACGAGGTGATTAAATTATTTCCAACTGTCAATGGTATCGTGTTTACTCTCAGTGCTGAGGGGAAACAACATGCATAGAACTGGCGTTATCTCCAGTAACGACGACTCTCCGAGCACAAGCTCGTAAGTTATCACGGGCTGGCATGACACTTACAAGCAATGTTGGACCAAGGTTTCTTAAAGAGACACTTTGTAATTTCTTCCCCCATGTAGTGGTGCAATTTTATTTTACAAAGTCGAATGAATTTCCTCTCTAGCGCCTCGCGTTTTCAAATGTGCGTTGCAACTTCTTGAACTACGGCAGGCGGTATGTGTCAAGATTCAAGAAGCTATAGCTTCAGACTCAAGGTCCATACAAACAAAAAGACATCAAGACACACAGTACAAAGGATTACATAACACACATACAACAACACTATGAATACAGATGACCGATAACATGTCAGATAACATAAGTTGACATAGCCTTTGGTGTGCAAACAATGCAATTATTCATATTCCGGGAGTTACCGGAAGTGACGTCGACTTAGCGTTAGCCGCAGTGTGTAGTTGCTATTGTTTGAACCCGCACACACGCACATCACTAATACATAGCCCTATTTTGGGGTCTCTTTGTTTCTATTAACATGATTATTGCTTTTGTATTTGTACCATTTCTTTTGTTACTAACAGTGTTCTTGTTTGTAATGCTTGTCTTTGATTTTAATTTCTTTGCTCCACCTAGCCTGTCTATTTGGACACCAAATGGAAATTAGCATTTGTGCTAAAATCTGGCACATTTACATGTATGTACACTATGTATATGTTCATTAATGTGCAATGTCCTGAAAAATAAAAAGTAAAGTAAAGTAAAGCTATCTGGAAAGTGTTCTTTTAAATAAACTCCCAGTAAACTTACAAACTTTCTAATGCCTCGTTTTGTGAGTTAAAGGGGAACTCCGGGGCATTTGAAGCGCATTTCCATTGCTAGAGGTTGTCAAATACTGACAGTAGGACACAGACCGGTGCAAATCTGCGCTCCCTGTGTGGAGATCACGCTGTTCGCTCAGCCTGTCATGCTAGCCAAATACGTGGTGGCTAAGGGGCAAGCGCTAACCCTTCCACGTAAAACAACAACTTGCACACTGCAGAAACGTCACACCACTTTATAACCCATCCGACAATAAAGTCACAAGCCTTACCATCAAAACCATATGCATGGTTCTCACATTACTGGCATGGGGACGTTACAAAACAACTTTATAAACAGCATGTAACTCACCGGCTGGTTGTAGGCTCGCGCATGTGAAAGCCCAAAAGAGTCGATGGAGAATAATCCCATATACAAAACAATTATCTTCTCTAGAAAAACTGCGTTCAAGTATTTAAAACATTACAACAATACATGCCCAGTAATATTGTTGTAATGTTTTAAATACTTGAACTCAGTTTTTCTAGAGAAGATAATTGTTTTACTTGGAAGGTTTAGCTCTTGCCCCTTAGCCACCACGTATTTGGTTAGCATGACAGGCAGACAGGGAGCGCCAATTTGCACCTGTCTGTGTCCTACTATCAGTATTTGACAACCTCTAGCAATGGAAATGCGCTTCAAATGTCCCGGAGTTCCCCTTTAAAAGCCTATGTGTACTACGGCAGAAGTTTGGTAACATTATTAGTGGGATAATTTACGAGATAGTGGGATAATTTCCCTCTCGGCACTTCGTCGTTTTTCATAGAGCGGAAGGACATGGCAGCCTCCATAGAGCTTGCCCGCTCTATGTAGATACAGACAAGTTATTCTTCACTCAGGAGGATAAGTGAGATTTTTGACAGAGATAATTTTACACCAATGAGGACTAATTTATGAATGAATATGTTGATTTGAGCTAATAAATGACTTAATTTATTACATAGTAGGGGTGGTACGATATGCTTTGGTCACGATTCGATTGTATCACGATTCTTGATAATTGCGTTTCTACAAGTATTGTGATTCGATATAATCAGTAATTGCAATTTTCTTCCTCCTTAAAAAACAAACAAGTTGAATCATACACTTCTGGAATGAATATCGTTCCCATAAGCAATGCACATCAGTGTGTGTCAGTCCAGCAGCTGACATTTATTTCAATTGAGACAAAAAGAGCTACTTAACATTTACAGCATTTTTTAAAGTTACAAAATGAATTCAAATGTCCACACAGCACAAATGTGGGCTAGTTTTAACATAACTTAATGTAATTAATTAATGAAGTTTTTCTGGACACGGATATGACGTAATATAATCAATTCAGGGGAGAAAAATCGATTTTTAAAATCATCCCAGATGAAATCGCGATATGTACATGAATCGATTTTTTTCGCCTACCCCTATTACATAGTGTCCCTTTAAATGATCAAAGTTCAGCAAAGTCGTACATAAGGACCAGGCTTTATACCTGTTCAGGCTGAGCTACGGGGCTCTTTGGAGGACCTCTCCGATATCTTGCAGGAATGTGTTTGGGTCTGACATCCTCTTCTTCATCCTCTTCCTCCTCTTCACCATCATCTTCTTCATAACTACGTACTATTCTTGGCCTCGGTGATCTTCTGACAGCAGGTAAAACATCTTTCTTCTATCAGCAAACAAGGGGGAAAAACAGCAGTACTTTAAGAGGGAGATTCACATTGAGGTTAGCTACTATTTTAGCCTTAGGCTGTGTTCGAAACCGCCTACTACATACTACATACTTGCAAACGGCATACTCATCGATCAGAGAGTATGCAGAGCGTTTACCCACAATGCATTTCGCTCCTGCCCGAGCCGAAATCAGCCGGCCTGAAGCTGATTTCGTCTCGGGCTATAAACTCTGTAAATATATAACTTTAGCAACATTTTAAACATTTTCAGGTGAGAAAGTAGTGTTTACTCTCAGTGCTGAGGGGAAACAACATGCATAGAACTGGCGTTATCTCCAGTAACGACGACTCTCAGAGCACAAGCTTGTAAGTTATGAAGGGCTGGCATGACACTTATAAGCAATGTTGGACCAAGGTTTCTTAAAATCACAACTTTAAAAGATAATTAGGCTGCTTTATTATTTTTACTGAACTGTGGAAGTCAACCCCAATCAGCAGAAGTGAGATTGAGGAAAAAGTGAGCTGCCAGCAAAAATTGATCAACACAGTATATTTTCTGTCTGGGTTTTAGGATGTTAATGCGAAACATTGTGGTCGTTAAATTTTCAATTCAATTCAGTTTATTTATATAGCTTCAAATTACAACAACAGAACCACATATAGTCCAATTCAAGCCAAGTGAATTGGACTATATGTGGTGAGAGCCAATAAAACCTGCGACTATTACAGATTCATTTGTTGAAGGACATGAATACTGATTAAACTTTCTCATCGCAGTCAGATGTTTGCTGTTTTTTGATCAGTGTAAAAAGGGTTTTAATGAGTTGTGATACCTTACCTGTTGTGTTTGCAGTTTAGTGAGGGGGGGGGCTCTTATGTAGTGAGCTGGCACTTGCTTGACCCTATGAGGTTCTTCATCATCCACCTCTGCTGGCACAGGCTTGGTTTTGGAGGGACCTCTATCTGCTCTTTCTTTCTGTTGAAATGTTATGTCATTATTTAACTGTTGTGAGGCCAGTTTACAGAGAAAACTACAGGTGTGCATAGCTGCTGTGCATAGAGCACACCGGAGATCTTCAGTTGCTGAAGATTACCTTTAGTTGTTCTGATGTAACTGCTTTCTTTGTCACAATCTCACCTCTGTTAACTCGTTCATTCTGGAGCTCATAAAATAAATGTTGTCCTGCAGTGACTTAAACAATCAAAAATTTTCAGTGCGCCAAACCTTAAAAGTATGCCTCCTTAAATTTGTCCCTCTGAACTCTGTTTAGCCCTGCTTACTGTGGTTGACATGGAGAGAGAATGCAGCGTAGTCGGGTTCAAAGTGAAACCACACAGAAAAGATACAGTGATAGAAAGTTTAAGTTCTGGGTGCTGTTGGTTGAAATGCACCTTAAGCTCCAGTCCTTCTGAATATTTGTATTGTCGAATACACTGCTGCCTTAAGCCTGGTTTATAGTCGGTAACGCAAGACGCAACGCAAGCCCTTGCGCGGTTGCAAGCCCTCCCTTGCATGTGTCATCTCAATTTTCTAAACTTCACGCAAGACGCAAGATGCGAGCAGAGCTATAGAGTAGCCACTCTGGACGTGAGCACAAGCCACTATCTACATCACATCCGGCGGCGTGTTCATCTTCCGGTTTCATCCCCTAATAAAAGAGCGCTGTTTTCAAACGCCAAGGTAGAAAGCGAAGAAGAAGAAGAAGAAGCATGAATCCCATAGACATAATATATATAATATATTATGTCTATGATGAATCCACTTGAAGAGAGACTTGCCGAAGAGCTCCTGGTGGTGAATTTCCTTTCATCATAGTAGGCTTGTCATTGAAAAAACCCGCTACTCCACCTACTGTCCTGGCGGTGAATCGCCACGCAGCACACGCAAGCGCCGGCAAAGCAAAATGAAGCATAAACGTCTCGAGCCATTAACACAAGCGCAAGACGCAAGCGCAAGGGCAGTTAAAAGAAGTATAACTCAGCCTTTGTTCATGAGTCTTGTGTTTGATATTTAAATGTAAGCTTTAACATAAATGCAGTTTTTTGGTTAGCCTTTATATTTAAAAAAAAAATGGCCGAGCATGAAACTGTGATCAAACGCACACAAAAAAGATTTTTACGACACTAATGGTAAATGATTCTGTGAGCATTCGGTGGCCTTTATCTCTGCTGACATTTTCTCTTCTCACTGAACTGCCAGTAAATGGCCACTTCTGTTTAACAAGGGATCAAACTGGCCAGCACTTTAGCATGGAAATGAAATGACAGAAGGAGAGAAAATCAGCAGTATAAGTGGAGACACCCTGTGCTGTGCAGAGTGTGTCATCAGCTCCTTCAAACTGGGCCATTGAGAGGGTATTGGCTGGGCCCCTGGGGTCAAGAAGTTATTCTGGGGAAATTAAGAAAAATCATGGTCCTCCTCTAGCTGTAAACCTTACCACCTTTGGTTAATCTGCTCATTTTAGGGGCGAGGAAATGTCAGTGGCAGGTTAAACCTCTCTTTCACTGCCATCACATCTATGCACTCTGGGGTTAAGCGACTCAACGGAGGAAACAGAAGTCTTTGTGGCAAACAGTGTGAGTTTTTTTTCATGTTGACTAAAAACAAGAACAGAATGAAGGGACTCTTCTCTTCAAATGCAGCTATCTCTACTTCTACTGTAAGCAAAAACATCTGCGATCCACCCTTTCAAATAACACGCATGCTCAAACTTCTCATTGTTATTAGATACAAACTATACCAAATTACGCAAAGTACACATGCTCATTCTTCAATATGTGTACTTACTGGGATAAAGCAACGTTTATGATGGTCTGCTTTTAGGACACACTTTCTACTTAATTAAACACCAATCTGAGCATAATTGTGAACACATAGCATTTACCTCACAGACGTAAGGATGTATTTATGCAGTACTGATCATGATCTTTATCGTCAAGATGTCTCTACTGACCAATGTGACAAGTAATCTCATATAAAGTAATCACCATCCCACACCTTATCGTGTTCTCACCTTTTCCTCCTTGCAAAGCTCCTTGGTGGCTGACCCTACAGGTCTTCCAGGCATGGAGAAGTCAAGCCGTCCACTGACCGCACTGGCAAATAGGTCTTTGACATGCTGGTAGTCAGGCTTATCGTGATAGTCCAGCGTTTTCACATAGAGGAGAAATGAAGCCACCTCATCTGAAGACAGGAATAGAGTCAACATCAAGACAACAGTTCAACAGCTGAGATGTAGTCTTAGCACTGAAGTCAATAGATAACATTTGTCATCTGCCATCAGACTTTAATTTCATTATACTAAGTGACAGTATTTCAGACAGGCTGAAGATTCAGTAATGTTGCATCTTATAGATGTATAAAATCATCTCATGCAGCAGTAAAGGTCTCATTGACCACGTACCTCCCTGCATAGAGCACATTATGCATGCATGCAACTGTGAAAGTGTACTGAGTAGCTCTTCACTGTTCTTGAGCTAATCTGAAGTTTGGAGGTGTGTAGAGATTGACTCTGCAGACAGTTGGCGACCTCTGTGCACTATGCGCCTCAGCATTCACTGACCCCGCTCTGTCATTTTAGGTGCCCTACCACTTTGTGGCTGAGTTGCTGTCGTTCCCAATCGCTTCCACTTTGTTATAACACCACTAACTGTGGAATATTTAGTAGCGAGGAAATTTCAAGGCCGGACTTGTTGCACAGGTTGCATCCTATCACGGCACTGTGGTCATAAAGGGATGGACATGGTCAGCAACAATACTCAGGTAAACTGCAGCATTTAAACGTTGCTCAATTGGTACCAAGGGGCCCAAAGTGTGCCAAGAAAATATCCCCCACACCATTACACCACCACCAAAAGCCTGAACCGTTGATACAAGGCACGATGGAGCCATGCTTTCATGTTGTTTACGACAAAATCTGACCAGCCAGAGTCATGAGTTGAATCCAATTGAGAATCTGTGGAGGGAGCTAAAGATCAGGGTGATGGCAAGGAGACCCGCCAACCTGAAAGAGTTGGAGCTCATCGCTAAATATGAATGGATAAAAATACCAGTAGAGACTGGTCAGCAATTATAGGAAGCGTTTGATTGCTGTAATAGCCAATAAAGGCTTTTTTTTGATGATTTGAGAAGGGTATGAATAATTTTGGACATACCACTTTTTGTTCAAATGTAAATAAAAGCTGAGAAATATTATTTTCTACAATGATGCCTCTTCTGGGAGACGCCTGTGTCATTTCTAATCAAGAAAAAACCTGCTGGTTGAATAAAAGTAACTTTAAGTCAAAATTTGTCAGGGGATATGAATAATTTCGGGCTTGACCTTACATATAAATGCAATGCGGTTGCTATGCGCCAGCCTGATCAGCACTCGTATGTCATAAGATGCATATCTTAATAAAAGCAGAGAAAAGTTGTCACGTTTCCAGAATTTCAGCATCAATGGAACATTCTTGTAAGATCTCTCATCAAATGTCATCTTATGTACAGGAACAATAATATACCCTCCCAAACCTGACCCCAACTTTCTATCTATGGGTGAACCTTTAAAAATAAAAATACTTTAATTATCACTGCACATACAGGGATATTACTTTTTAAGAGCTTATGCCTGTGTGTGTGAGCCCACTACTTAAATTACCCTCAACTGACTTTTAATGTAGATCTCCACTTAAAATGGCACAAGATTACATAGATTCTTCCCGTACCTTCCACAGGCTGCTTTGTCTCACTTCCAAATTCTCAGTTTAACCCGTGAAGAGTAAATTATGTCTTGTTACCCGAGGAGGCCCTTCAGCCTTGGCTTACCTGTGCTGGCCACGCTCACCGACATCTGCTGCACTGAGTCTGGCAGGTTGTTCATCAGTCTTAGAGGGCAGTAGAGTTAAAACAGTCAGGTGGTGAGAACACTTTGAGAAAAAAGAAGGCGCTAAACCCCAGTCAAAGCAAATTTTCCACTTTTCTCTGAATGGCTACACTTTTTCAATTATTAGTATTTTTACTATATATGCAGCACAGTTACAGAGTACAATTTGTTGTAAACCTATGATATGGAGGAGAATAAAATATTGCCAATATTGCACAGCATTTAAATATTTCAGTCAAAACTTTGTTAAATTACACTAACAGTCTTTAAAATTGAGTATATTAATAAACACGTAGAAATCTGTTTTAAGGCGAGACACGGCAGGCAAAAACAGGGATTTTTCATGCAGTAGTCAATTTTTAGATTTTGGGCCAGTCTACTCCTTCAATATGTGTTATTTCAAAACATAAATTAAAATGTTTATTTCATCACATTTTGTTTAATCGCGGCAGTACGTTTCACCCAAATTTACCAAAATGAATTCCCCTATTTAAATCTTTAAATGCCGTTTTCTCAAAATCAGTTTTTTGTATTTTTCCAGTATCAATATCTCAGCCTATGGAGCACCTACTAACACCAAACTTTCCAGTTATACACTTAGCAGTATTCTGAAGATATTTACAGAAGGATTTGTTGATAAGTCATTCCTGGCCTGATTTATGTGATATTATAATAAAAAAATATGGCGAAAATTTATGTTTTTTAGGCTATGGGCAGTATATTTTGATTTCCTAGGAAATGAAAGCAGATATTCTGAAATCCCTCTGTAATTTTCTTTTCATTTTGTGTGAAAACAAAATGAAAAAAGAATTTTGCACCTGGCTTTATCATATGTTCAGATCTATCTTCCGGAAATATATGCAAATGTGCGCATATTTAACGAGATAATGCCTAATTTGCATAATTAAACATACAAATTTCTAAAACTTGTAATAAATTTTTTTTTTCATTCTTGTATAAGTAATCAACTGAGGAAGTTTCATGGTGATATCTGTTATTTTAAAATATTACCCTATTCACCTGTAGTGTCTCGCCTTAAATAAGGAGCAAGTATATAACTGCAGTAAGACTGACTGCCACTTGGGTCAGGCTCAAAAAAAAAAAGAGTAATACTTTGGGGAGTTGGCTCTAATATGGAGAAAAGCTATACCACCTAATTGCCATTTTGTTTTATACTGTGTTACCTCTGCAAAAAGATTGTTGTACTACTCAGGTTTGTTTTGTTTAAAAGTTGCATTGATTACCTACCTGGCCTTGGCTTCCTGGACCTCAGAGGGGTTCTTGAGAACATTGTCCCAGGGCAGAGACCCACATAACCAGTGAAGAAGACAGAACCCCAAAATCTGAAGGTCACCACGTCTTGATGGGGCTACAAAAAGACAGAGAGAATATACAAACATGTTCTTTTAAATTATGACTTATTTGAAGCATAATCCTTTCCTGACCACATGTCAGGTCTCATTTCATTAACATTTTAAAACCTTTGGTTAATTGGTTGGTTAAAACTGGTTAATTTACAGTGGAAGGAAAATAACTGATGATAATTTTACAAATAGCATAAGTCATTCCAAGGGAACTCAAAGACCTTTGAAGTGATATCACTAAAAGTTGTAATTCAGTTTGTTCAAGAGGGGGAGAAAGTTAAAAAGACGATAAGGAGGCACGGCAGCTTGGAGGATGCTTGTGATTGGGAGATGCAGGTAGATTTAGGAAATAAGCTTGTTGTTCCCCAGGATATAGCCTCTACAAATCTAAGGCCTGATATAGTCTTGTGGTCTAGGAGTAGAATGAGAGTCTGTTTCATAGAGCTGACTGTTCCTTGGGAGGAATTAGTAGCAGAAGCGTATGAAAGGAAAAAGCTTAGATATGTGGAGTTGGGGGCAGAAGCAGAGCTTCTTTTCAAGGTGGTAGGTGTCGTCACCTACAAAATAAAAAATTGGCAACTTACAAAGTCCTTTGTGGGCATCAAGACTGGTGTACTCTATGGTTCCATTGTGGCCCTTCTTTGGATTTTCCTTGTATTCTTTATGGACTCCATCAGGACAGTATCTGTAAGACAGCCCATAGTCTACAAGGTAGACCTAGAACAGTCAAAATACAAAAACCTTGAAGTAAAATGTTTTGGAAAATTCTAACATAATAGCATGTGAAGTTAAAAAACTTAAAATTAAGATAAAATAAAAAAATCAAGATACTTTTCAGGGTGGACTGACCTGTTCAGGGTCTCTGTAACCCTGCATGAGGTTGGCAGCTTTGATGTCTGCATGGACATACTCATTTTCATGAATATATTCCAGTACATCTACCTGCCACAGGATGCAAATTCAGTTCAGTTGAATTCAGTTTAATTTATATAGTGCCAAATTACAAAAAATGTCAACCATTATCCAATCAAATTTAATTTAAAAAATCATTGCAAAAACACTCAAATAAAAAATAGCAGTTATGCTAGACCAGGGATCGGCCAAAAATGCGAGCCGCATCCTTATTCTGCAGCTCCACGTGGGTTGGGAAAATAAATTAAAAAGTATCCAATTGAAATGTATTTTATTTGTGTTAGTTCATTTTTTTTTATTGTAGTTCTAAATTGGAAGATAATTGTGATCTTGAAATATTAAAATAAAATTATATTTGATCATTTTTCGTCGCTCAAAATATGTGTCGCACTCGCCAAAAGCCGGTACGTGCCCGCCAAAACGCTGTGCATTTATCGAGACTTTCAACCCCAGGTAGGCCAAGTATGGAGAAATGTCTGAAGAAAATAGAGCATTTAATGATGCCTGGGCAGATTCATTAGCATTTACCTCTGACCAGAGTGGCTTACCCGTATGCCTAATTTGTGGTGAGGAAGAGACCTTCAACGCGTGTTTTTTAAAGCATTATTTTAAGAGTTCAAAATGTGTTCATTACATAAATAAAATTTCATTTTCTCTGTAGCACTTCATAGATTTCGTAAGCAACACACTATAGTTGTTTATACAAAGCGTAAAGTTAAAAAGAAAAACAATATCTTCATTTTAGATGTCAAAAAGTATTTGCGGCTCCCAGTGTTTTCTTTTCCGTGGAAACTGGGTCCAAATGGATCTTGGTTAAAGGTTAATGACCCCTGTGCTAGAAAAGATGTAAATACAGATTCTAAAAGTCATGCTGTGTTCTCTTGTGGTAAAAATTTTTAAAAAAAACTCACTGTCTGTCGAGCAGGCCCTTGACTATGAAAATTTCAGTTGAGAATAGAATACAATAGACCTTTATTGTCACTAGGGATGGGAATCGAGAACCGGTTCTTGTTGAGAACCGGTTCTCAGTGTTTCAATTCCTTGTAATCAGTTGGCGATTTTGCAAACGATTCCCTTATCGATTCCAGTGGGCGCGAATGACGTCACCACGCAACGTTGCGTGGCGAGTCCAGTGCAGCCAGCAGTCAACAGTAAACATGGCGCCCAAGCGGTACAAACGCTCGAAAGTTTGATTACACATCCCTAAAAAAGACGACAACAGGGCAACTTGCAAAGTGAATATTTCACCAAAGGGAGGAAATACTGCCAACATGCAATAACTATGAATGAATGTCGCGTTTTCGATCTGCTCCGGACTAACGTTGGTGAATCTGAACCCAGCAACGTTAGCAACGTTAGCATGTCCTCGGCTAACACTGCAGGTAACTAACTAACAAACAAACACTGCCTATCATGTTAGCACCATTTGCCTCATTGTAAAAGCTGCTGTTAGTAACGGTTAAGGTTAAATGAATGCCTTCTCAGACATTACATTTAGATGAAATCATGAGAGACAGAACCTGACTGGCTCAGAGCCAGAGGCTGGTGGTACTACCCCCAGTTCACCTCTACCTCCAGCTTCTCCTTTCACCAGAGCAGGGAAGAGTTAAATTACCCAGGCCAGGATAGACCAATGTGGACCTCACCGTTGTTGGGTTTGTGAGGTCATGACTCGTGTTACTTCTAAACTAAACAAAGTTGATGCTAATCGACCGGTTTGTTGTCCTTTTTCTCTAAATGAAAATCGATAAGGGAACCGACGAAGAACCGAATCGTTAAGCAGAATCGAAAATGGAATTGGAATCGTAAAAATCGTATCAATTCCCATCCCTAATTGTCACTGTTGCGGGAACACTTCAAAACAGTTAAGCAGCTCTCCGTTTAGCACCATCATGAATAAGGAAAAAAAAGTTTAAAAATCAAAAAGTACAGCACAAAAAGAAAAAACAATTAACCTAAACTATACAAGAAGTTGGTGATACAGCTCCATGAAGTTTATTTACACTAAGACAAAACAAAACAAAAGAAAAAATGATGATGTTGATGAGTTCTCACCAGCCTCTGGCCAAGCTGGAGCACAGTGGTTTTCTTCAATCTGCCTTTGTTGCGCTCACAGACTCTCTGAAGGTCGCTGCCCAGTCGGTCCATGGCCATGAAGCGATACCTGAGTGGAGAGGAACTAAGTTCAAAAATGTTCTTCCTCATTGGAATCAGACATTTAACACTCATCTTAATAAATTTGTTTAACAACTTATATATAAATATAAAGAAATAATACAAACAAATAAATCAACACAACAGTGAAGTTGACTTCTCTGCCTTAAAACCGGTTTATTCACCAGCTCCTGCCTCGACAAATGAATAAAATAAGCCCAAAAATTAACGGATTTCTGCACAATGCCCAGCAGTAGATAAACAGGATCCAACGAGACAATCAGGACAAACTCTGTACACATTTATTTCTGAGGAAATGTATCTAATTAATCAAAAACATTACGCAGGTCTGTTTATCATGAGGATTACTCCAAACGTTATGGAGGGGTTTGTATAACAATTTTACCCATGGTGGGACATGGTCCAACTTTTTTCTCAATTTTTTTTCTCTATATGGCCCTGGTAACGTCTCTGATGGCTCTTGTTCTATTTTATGTCTTTGCGGCAAAACTATATCTCTCAGATCAGCATTGAATTATTGTGGTCATTAACTTGTGTTTCCCTGTTCCAACAGGTATCCTTTGAATGGTGTTACAGTGTTTTTTCCCCTCTTTTCTGTCCTCTCAAACCCCAGCTGGTGGAGGCGGATGGCCACCCTTCCTGGTTCTGGTTCTGCCAGAGGTTTCTTCCTGTTCAAAGGGAGTCGTTTCTCTCCACAGTCGCCTCAGGCACGCTCAGGACGGGAGATTGGACTGAAGACAAGTTTCACTGCAATCTGTTGGTTTCCTTAGCTAGGAAATTGTTTTTGAATTGGCTCTATATGAATGAATTGGATTATTTTATAAATAATTATGATTACAATGAATTGAATTCCAATTGGCTTGAATTGGACTTTATTATTTAAGTGCCTTGAGATGACATTTGTTGTATTTGGCGCTATATAAATAAAAATGAATTGAACCCAAAAGATGACTAACATACAGAGAAATTGCATAAAGTGCATGCAGTTTTACATTTAAAAAAAAAAGAAAAGACATTTTTTCTAATTCTCTATGATCACGTTTTGAATAAAACAGTACCTGAGGCCACCGTATTCAGCGAGTCCAGATCCAGAATATGTCGGGATGCCCAGGAAGTCTAGTTTTTTGTCCCTCTTCCATTTTTGTACTGAAACAAGATTAAAAGATAAATAATTATCTTTATAACACTCCTCACATACTGGCAATGCATTTGAAAAGATTTGTCCTGGCCTTTTTATTTCTTTTTATTTCTTTTTTCTTTAATCTGAAATAAAGGCCTTGAATTTATTTGATTGGGACCACTTTTATTTATGGTAAAAGAGACAGTTGTGCACTCAGTTCATTTCCTGCATTGGAAATTAACCATAGATATTGTTGAAACCATATGAAAATGTGGACATAGGGGAAGGCTATAAGACACAAGCTGGACTTCGGTTCGGACCTTCTACTTGGACAAAATGTATTAACTGGACCTCAGTGACTTTTAATTGAATACCCCGGTCTAAGGTGTACCCCGCCTCTCGCCCAATGACAGCTTCTCCCTCCACCCTGTAACCCTGAATTGGATTAAAGCGGGTATAGAAAATGGATGGAAGAGTAGATGTATTGAGAGTACAGACAGCTGTAAACACACACAAACACATATGCCCCAGACAAAGCTGTGGGCTTGGCCCAGGACTTGATGGCAGCTGGCCTGACTGGCTCTGAACCAGGTTGGCAGGTGGTCAGGTGCTTAGTGGAGGCCAAGGCATCAACACATACCAAGTGGCTTTCTCTTCCTTGCTCTTCTCTCAATGAAGACGTTAGAGAGCTCACAAGCATAGAGACGAGGCCCCAACTGCAACTGAGGTGGGAGTTTACTTTGGCTTATTATCAATTACTGTGCAGCAGGCAGCAAACCTCCATGTTTGCAGCCACTTCATCAGTCAAATGCACTTGTGCTCCAGTGAGCTGCTGGGACATTGGACAGGTTGTGCTACTCACTACTGTCTGCTTTGGCTGCCCTCTGGTAGAATTTCAGCTCTGAGAACAGCGGCCCATTCTCCTGGTACTCCTACAGCCACAAGGACAAAATACAAAAAAAATATATTTCATCATCACCAGTCAAAGCTGCACAAAGTAAAATAGTTTGAAAGATTATAGTTTCCAAACGATGAACCAATGAACCACCCTCGCACACCATTCTGAGGGTGTTCTTCTATGGAAGTTTTTCTGTGCCATCAGAGTTTGAATACGAATTTCTAATATCGAATTTTTACAGCATCAAAATCAGACTTTGAATTTGAAAAACCAACAGTGTAAAGAAAAAATTCTTATGAAAAATGTCTTCCTGCGCTTTCTTCAAGTGACAAGTGATATTTCATTAAAGGGGATAGAGAATCAAAATCATCTTTTTCACGTTTTTGGTGTTGGTTCTGAGTCTCCCCGCTGTGGGGAGTACACACCAAGTGCCAGCAAGTGTCAGAACCTCTGTTTCAAGTACTCCCCCTTTTTTGAATATCCCCCAGAAAAAGTGCCAATCCGTTTTTGTGAAAAAGTGACGTCACTTTTTCAGCAATCGCCCCCCCCACACCCAAATCCACAGCCACCCTGTTTCAGACACGCCCCTTCCGCGAAGAAACAGGAACAGGTGAGCTTCCCAAGGCTGTGAAAGCGGACTACGATCCCGGAAAGCAATGTTCGCGATCAATGGCTTTTATTTATTTTTAACAGCATCCCCAGTACATACAACCGCCGACTTTTCCTTTGCGCTGCGCATTTCACGGAGGACAGTTTCACAAAGCTTGCACGATTCCGAGCAGGCTTCAGTCGGAATTTAATGCTCAGTGAGGGTCAGTTCCGACAGGGACAGACACTAGCCCCTTTCACACTGAGGAAGAACCCGCGTTTAATCCGCGAATTTAGCGTGTCCGCTGTTCCTTTCACACTGACGACCCGGGCTGCCGTGTCAACTCGACTCGCCTTTCGACCCGCGTCGGACCCTAGTCTTTCTGTCGAGCCGAGTTTGGTGTGAAAGCAATTGACGCGGGCGTGGCGTGACGTGAGGAGTTTAAGAGACAGAATGGACAGCTGATTCAGAACAACAGCGACAGGTGAGGACAAGTTTCACTCTGTTTTAGCCTACATCAAGTTCGAGACATTTGGTTGGAAAAGGGATACACGCAGCCGCGAGCGAGCAGAGTGAGCCGTTCAAGAGAGCAGTTTGTCAGAGTTGAGCGCGTGTCCGAGCACCTATGAGCGAGCGTGTGTGAGATTCATACGCACACGCTTAAAATTATTGTTCCTTCAGATAGATCTGTGCCCTCAAATCAGTGTCACTGCACGCTCAACCTGGTGGCACAAAGATCACGCCATACGCAACGCCCCCTGAACTCGGCTTCAGGCGACACGGGTCACCTAATACGCCAAGCGTTCACATTGCTCGACGCGGGTCGAAGGTGCAATTTGGAGTCTCAGTGTGAAAGGGGCTACAGACTGCAGCGAGGTGTGCGCTCCACTGAGAAGGTGATCGGCTGCAGCCTGATTCTGATTCTGAACAAAATCAACCCCAGCAATCAGTACAGCCTGTAAGTATCACATTTTATTTTGTTTTAAATGTGTGTTGTGCCATATTCCTGTTGTAAGAATTGCACGTTAGCTCTGGCTTGTTCATCTAAAGGGAATGAGCTTTCTTTTCAGTCAGTGTATTACTCTATAGCTCTGTTTTCAGTGAGAGAAAGGGCAGCCAATCAAGCAACGGCAACCGAATAGCGCCAACACCTACCTGCATTTCATAATGAGGTTGCCAGATAAGCTCTGAAACGACGCCAATAAGGGCAAACGACGCATTCTAAACCCAGCATAGTAACATAGCTGTTTCAGAGAGCCTTTTAGGGAGGTTCTGAGCCATTACAGACCCAACCAATTTTTTTGGGGCTACATATCACATCATAGAACAAGGATTAATGCCCCATTCAACCTTTCTCTATCACCTTTAAGCTGAAACTTACAAAAAGAAGAAAAATGACATTGTTACAAGTAATTTACCCATACTTTACTGCATTCATAACCATGGTAAAAACTAATTTCTGTCTCCAGCTGCAGTGTAGCAAGGAAATCTTACATTATACATTAACGTTTCAAAAAGCATTTACTGTGTCCCTGAAGTTTGACATTGGCTGTGTACGAAACCGCCTACTTCTCGTACTACTCCCACTACTCATACTAACTTTAACTTTTTTAAGTTCCTGGATGCATACTAGATTCTCTGAAATGTTGAGTATTCATCATGAGGTTACTACTCATACTCAAACTACCCAAGATGCAACGTAACGTGACGTCGCCGATCGTCATTTCCTGTCAAAACGGCAGTTTCAAGCTAGCTACAACGAGGGTAGGTTCACTTCCTGTTTTCAAAACAAAAGCACCAATTGTATGGTAATGGCTTTCCCTGTGATAAAAGGCAACGGGCATTTTATTTTGTGAAAATAACCGGAAGTGCGTTGCTCACTGCGGCTAGCTTTAGTAGCGCCGAATTTGTGGGAACAGAATTGTAAACAGCCGGTATTTTGTCAGGTTTTCAACACGTTGGGGATCTAAACGACTACTTTCTCACCTGAAAATGTTTCAAATGTTGCTAAAGTTTACAGAGTTTAGAACTTAAGAGAAATCAGCTTCAGGCCGGCTGATTTCGGCTCGGGCAGGAGCGAGATGCATTGTGGGTAAACGCTCTGCATACTGTCTGATCGAATGAGTATGCCGTTTGCAAGTATGTAGTATGTAGTAGGCGGTTTTGAACACAGCCATGCTGTCTGTGCGCAGCAAAAGTATACTCACCACTTTTATGGCAAAGTCTGTGTCCTCTGCAACAGGTTTACCTGTATCCTGGGAAGCTTACAAATGACAGAGAATAAAGGATGAACACGAGACAACAAGCAGGCTACAAAGTTGTGACATATCATGTTAAATTTTAACTGCTGTATTAAATCATGCCATTAGGGATCTAAAAATGTAAACAAGACCAGAAGGAAATTTACAAAGTACTGTACTAGCACCATATTTGTTAGGAATTATTGTTGATAAGGAAACAAAGGTCTACACAGCTAGAAGGTTGCAGTCATAGATATGTATAGAATGGCCAGATGTCTCGTCCGCGTTGCTGGGCAACGGAGTGGAACATCCGCAGATGTATAATATAGAATAATTAATATAATATATAATTAAATATAATTAATATAGAATAATCTAAAACAAAGTGTGAAAAAGAATATAGGCCATACAAGATATACAAAGTAAAGAGAGTTAAATAAAATGAGTTATAGCACTATGGTTGAGTTATTGCCCATATTGCACTACACTTGTGTTAATTACACATTGTATGCACATAGTCTGACCATAAATAGATAATATATTGCACAGTAGTGACATGAATTATTGCACAGATGACCGAATAAATAAAATATCGTACATGGTCTTTTAGTATGTAAAATGGTGTAAAATCGTGGAGATTTCTGCGAGATAAGAGTAATAGCGTCAGAGCAGATCACTTACCGTAACTATGGTTACCTCAGGTTTGACTGTCTCCCGGACATCTCACCCTGTGGTAAGATGGCCGACTTGTGCGGACGTTCTACACTCAGACGTAACACATCGAGGCATTCTATACATATCTATGGTTGCAGTAATAAGCACTGACAATCTGACCTGTTCACATAGCTTCTCTAACCGAGAGAAAAGCAGATCAAACAAACTGGTGCTTCCCTGATAAAATGTTGCAAAGAATAATAGGGAGTTCCTTTACCAGCTGCCAAGCATGGGTCTTCAGTGTGTGTGTGTGTGTGTGTGTGTGTGTGTGTGTGTGTGTGTGTGTGTGTGTGTGTGTGTGTGTGTGTGTGTGTGTGTGTGGAGCATGTCATCAGACACAGTATGATCATTACCAAGATAAATTAGTCCAAAGCCACCTTGACCAATGATTTTCCCCAGCCTCCATTTCTTCTTCTCAGTGTCCGTTAGTATGAACCCATCTGGGAGGGGTTTGGGAAGGGCACTCCTTCTTGGTGGTGCCATTAAAACTGAGTGTGCTTAAAACAACAACAACAAAACATTCAAACAATATTAGTAATATATCTCTGTAGACTGAAGCAAGATATTAAACAGCTGGGACAACTGGAACAAACGGCCAGTGGAGATTAAACTTTCACCAAATGGAGACATTTTTAAATCCAGGTTAAAGACATTTCTGTTCTCATGTGTCTATGCATGAAATCTGCACGCTATCTTTGAACTTATCTGGACTGTTGCTTGTTTTTAAATTCATTTAAATTATTTTATTTGTTTCTCTTTATATTCTTTTATGTATTTTAATGCTTCTTCCACTCCCTGCTGCAATGCTTTTATTTTATGTAAAGCACTTTGAATTGTTCTGTACATGAAATGTGCTACAAATAAATTTGATTTGATTTGATGTGCCAGTGATCCCAAACCTTGCTTCTGTATGCTTCTGAGACCAATCGTAAGCAAGATGAGAATTTAATTACAAATTAAGTAATAGTAATCTTTTAAACCAGTTCTACCAAAGAACAAAAAAAATAAATAAATAAGAAGAAATGATACATAAATACGTTGTACCAGTTTCAGTAAAGTTTTTGTTTCCTTCTGGAAAGTTATTATTTTGAGAAAATTAGCTTTAGTTTCTAAAGTCATCTTCAAGTCATATTCAAATGGTCCATTAAGACATATTACCACTGTATCAACCTTAATGTTTCCTCTCAGATGAAAGTCTTTTAAAGATTTGTTATCATTCATTATATCAACCGTTCTGTTATTAGCTATATTTTTAAATGCCTCCTCTTAGAGGAAAGTTTATCCATGTTTGTTAGCTTTTGTTAGTTTACTCAAATTACCTGTTATAGTTATACCAATCTTACTGTTAGCTAAATTTACTTTTGCTCTGTTATAGTTATACCAATCTTACTGTTAGCTAAATTTACTTTTGCTCTGTTATAGTTATACCAATCTTACTGTTAGCTAAATTTACTTTTGCTCTGTTTTAGTTATACCAATCTTACTGTTAGCTAAATTTACTTTTGCTCTGTTATAGTTATACCAATCTTACTGTTAGCTAAATTTACTTTTGCTCTGTTATAGTTATACCAATCTTACTGTTAGCTAAATTTACTTTTGCTCTGTTATAGTTATACCAATCCTACTGTTACCTAACTTTACTTTTGCTCTGTTATAGTTATACCAATCTTACTGTTAGCTAAATTTACTTTTGCTCTGTTATAGTTATACCAATCTTACTGTTAGCTAAATTTACTTTTACTCTGTTATAGTTATACCAATCCAACTATTAGCTAAATTTACTTTAGCTCTGTTATAGTTATACCAATCTTACCGTTAGCTAAAATGACTTTTGCTCTGTTATAGTTATACCAATCTTACTGTTAGCTAAATTTACTTTTGCTCTGGTATAGTTATACCAATCTTACTGTTAGCTAAATTTACTTTTGCTCTGTTATAGTTATACCACTCTTACTGTTAGCTAAAATGACTTTTGCTCTGTTATAGTTATACCAATCCTACTATTAGCTAAATTTGCTTTTGCCCTGTTGGTTATACCAATCTTACTGTTAGCTAAAATTACTTTTGCTCTGTTATAGTTATACCAATCTTACTGTTAGCTAAATTTACTTTTGCTCTGTTATAGTTATACCAATCCTACTATTAGCTAAATTTACTTTAGCTCTGTTATAGTTATACCAATCTTACCGTTAGCTAAATTTACTTTTGCTCTGTTATAGTTATACCAATCTTACTGTTAGCTAAATTTACTTTTGCTCTGTTATAGTTATACCAATCTTACTGTTAGCTAAATTTACTTTTGCTCTGTTATAGTTATACCAATCCTACTGTTAGCTAAATTTGCTTTTGCCCTGTTGGTTATACCAATCTTACTGTTAGCTAAAATTACTTTTGCTCTGTTATAGTTATACCAATCTTACTGTTAGCTAAATTTACTTTTGCTCTGTTATAGTTATACCAATCTTACCGTTAGCTAAAATTACCTGATTGATGTTCTGTATCTGTACTTCTGTGTTTGATTTTTCCTGATTGTTGTTGTTGTGTTGTAAAGCACTTTGGATCGCCTTGTTGCTGAAAAGTGCTATTTAAATAAATTTCACTTCACTAAATTTGTAAGCTAGCTCAGTGGAATTAAGTCAGTGTAATCAAAGCTGGTTAAAATAATCACAGATTTGTTGCCTGTAAGTTTGTTAGATTAGTTGAAAGTACAGTATTGTAACAGAAAGAAGACGTTAGCTGAGGCTTTAAATGGATGAGTGAAAGACAAACGTTTAGACGGTAAAAGTTAATTTAGTGTGACAGTCTTCGGCATGACTCACAATGACTCCGGACAATGATTTCCGGGGGATACAGAAGCCGTTTATCGTCCGTTTAGTTTTAAATGTGAAAAAACGTTGATTAGCTTGTCGTATGATTGTATAATGATGGTCTTCTCTTGAAACGTTGTTCGTTTGCATTAACTGCTGCCCGACGGTGGAGCAACAGAAAGAAACACTCCGGAAAGTTGTCGCTCTTGGTTACGCCATGGAAACAGAGCTTCATCTTCTTCTTCTTGTAATTTATTGGCGGTTAGCATCCGTAATGTTGCATTACCGCCACCAACGGTACAATTATGTAACTGCGGGTGTGGAGCGTCGACGAAGGAGTGACAAAATAAAATAAAAGAAAGAAAGAAAATAAATAGACAAATAAATAAACAATTCACTAAATAAAAAAATAAACTAAATCATTTCAAAAAGTCCTGTAGTCTTTAAGAAATTAAACACAAATCTCCAAGCTGAGGCCACAGAAAAGGAAAGTAGTCCCTCAAGAGAGAGCCTGTTCAGAGCCAGAGCTATGGAGTAATACAGAGTTACCACCAGTGGCGGCTCCTGACATTTTTTTTAGGTAGTGCAATTTCCAGTCTGTGAAAGCTGCATCAGATTGTGCTGTGCGAAGCTGAACCGATTGCACTGATGCAAACCTGTTATGGTCCCATGCAGGAAATAAAATGTCCAAATCAAATCAAATTTATTTATATAGCACATTTCATCTACAAACAATTCAAAGTGCTTCACATAAAATAAAAGCATTGCAGCAGGGAGTGGAAGAAGCATTAAAATACATAAAATAATATAAAGATAAACAAATAAAATGAATTTAAAAACAAGCAACAGTCTGGATAAGTTCAAAGGTATTGTTTTTAACCTGGATTTAAAAATATCTCCATTTGGTGAAAGTTTAATCTCCACTGGCAGTTTGTTCCACTTGTTTGCAGCATAACAGCTAAATGCTGCTTCTCCATGTTTAGTCTGGACTCTGGACTGGACCAGCTGACCTGAGTCCTTGGATCTAAGAGCTCTGCTGGCTTTATATTCTCTGAACAGATCACAGATGTATTTTGGGCCTAAACCCTTCTGGGATTTGTAAACCATCAGCAGACCTTTAAAATCTATTCTGTGACTGTCTGGAAGCCAGAGTAAAGATTTTAAAACTGGTGTGATGTGTTCAGATCTCTTAGTCCGGGTTAAAACTCTAGCAGGCTCGTCCAGAAACTCCTTGTCTTCCTTAAATAAACACAACGCAGAGTCACTTTGGTTATTTGGTCTGCCAAATAACCAAAGTGACTCTGCAATTTCCCCCCGTTATGTCCATAAGTACCATAAAAGTCCATAGGACTGAGGTATATTTGTCTAGGTAGCATAATTTATTGTAATAATTTTAAATAATTTTTTGTTATTTTTTGCATAATTTGCCAATTAGTTAATATTACACCATAACTATTATTTATTTATTTTCCTCATATTGTTCCAGGATTCTATGAAATAAGTAAACACATAAGCTCTTAATGATAAGATTCATTCAATTTTCATTCTAAAGAATGTAATTAAAATGACAGCATATAAATCCAACTCAAGTGTTTATTGAAGTTTTGGAAAATATGACTTAGAAAAGCAAAACCAATTTTCAAACATGGTTAAGTGCAGCTTACTTATGTGAGATTTCTCTCTTTTTTAAATATAATACTGCACTATTAACAATGAATGTGTCATTATACATTCTGCTATCATTGTCAACATGAATCTGAGCGAGTGACCCTGACTTGTGGAGTCCCCCAGGGGTAAATTCTTGGACCTCTTCTGTTTAACTTGTATATGCTCCCTTTGGGTCAGATATTGCAGAATTTTAACACAGTTATGCAGACGATACACAACTTTATGTGTCTCTGTCACCATGCCAACTGCAGCCCAGCTGACGTACTGTGTCAGTGTCTGGAGGAAGTAAACACCTGGATGAGAGAGAATTTTCTACAATTAAATGAAGACAAAACTGAGATCATTCTGTTTGGCAGCAAAGAGAAGAGGGTCAGCGTTAGTAAGTATCTTGAGACTCGGGACCTTATAATCACTGAGCGAGTTGGTAACCTCGGAGTGTTGATAGACTCAGATCTGACTTTCAGCAGCTACATCAAAGCTGTCACCAAGGCAGCTTTTTACCACCTCAGAAACATCAACAGAATTAAAGGTTTCCTCTCCCAAACAGACCAGGAGAAACTCATCCATGCATTCATCTCTAGCAGACTCGATTACTGTAATGCTCTTTTAACTGGACTTCCCAAAAAGAGCATTAAACATCTGCTGCTCATCCAGAACGCTGCTGCTGGAGTTTTAACCCGGACTAAGAGATCTGAACACATCACAGCAGCTTTAAGATCTTTACTCTGGCTTCCAGTCAGTTCCAGAATAGATTTTAAAAGCCTGCTGATGGTTTACAAATCCCAGAACGGTTTAGGCCCAAGATACATCTGTGATATGTTCAGAGAATATAAACCTAGCAGAGCTCTTAGATCCAAGGACTCAGGTCAGCTGGTCCAGTCCAGAGTCCAGACTAAACATGGAGAAGCAGCATTTAGCTGTTATGCTGCAAACAAGTGGAACAAACTGCCAGTGGAGATTAAACTTTCACCAAATGGAGACATTTTTAAATCCAGGTTAAAAACATTTCTGTTCTCATGTGTCTATGCATGAAATATCTTTTAACTTATCTAGACTGTTGCCTGTTTTTAAATTCATTTAAATGATTTTATTTGTTTCTTTTTATATTCTTTTATGTATTTTTAATGCTTCTTGCACTCCCTGCTGCAATGCTTTTATTTTATGTAAAGCACTTTGAACTGTTTGTACATGAAATGTGCTATATAAATAAATTTGATTTGATTTGATTTGAACATTATATAAAAGATTTAAATCATTACAAGTCAATGACTGAGCACAAAAGGTTAAGTTATTTAGCTACATCAAATACTACCTGGAAAAACACCAGGGTTGGTGGAGCCCTGGGTTTCATCTTTGCCTCGCGAGGCTAGCTCGAAAATCCCGCAAAGATCTTCCAAACTTCCTTCTCCGCATTAGTACGACGACTAAAGGGAACTTCTTTCAGAAACACTACCGTATTGTTGCACTCGACACTCGCCATCTTCTTGATAGAATGTTCATGGTCCCGCGCAGCAGACATATGACGAAAGCACGTCGTTTGTGCGAGCACATAAACCCTCATAGAAAATGTATCGGGAGCAGGATTTTTGAAAAAAACTGACGTACCATTCATGTCAATGGGAGCTTCCTGGTGCAAATTCGACCCCGACAGAAATCGCCCCAAATGGGCGTGGCAACACCAGGCGCCACCTTAATCTGATTGGACAATGACATATACAACCAGTTTGCCTGCAGTAGATCAGTCCCGCCTTAGCAACTAGATTTAAAAAAAAAATCCGTGTTTGGTAGTGCTTTGCACAAATCGCCCCTATAAAGGAACCGCCGCTGCACGTGATCAACGGTCAAGTGCGCGCGGGCGAGGCGAGCTAACGCAAGAAAAGCAGAAAACAAAATGTCGAAACGGAAAAATAGATTCAGAGTGTAGAGTTTTTAAACAGCAGTGGATGGATGAATATTTTTTTGTCCAGTACAAGGAAAATAGCCTGATTAACATAGACTTTCAAATCTCTTCGAGATTCTGGTCTGACCAAGACCATAACGAATACGATTCGAAATGGCCTGGTCAACCCGCCTCCCTCGGGTTGCTACTGGTTGAGGCCAGAAAAGGCTGTGCCTAAGCTTAAGCCAATCACACCACTCTTTCCTCTGACGTATGATTTAGCTACCAGCGGGGCTAACTGGTAGATTAAACTCTTACCAAAGCCAGTAGGGAGCAAGGCGAAAACGTCTTTGCTGTCAAGAAATGATTCAAGGGCTGTTCTTTGCTCGATTTTTAACGAGAATCTCCCGTCGAACACTTTCATTACAGCATCTACAGCAGTGTCAAAAGCTTGACGCTGCTCCATGTTGATATTGAATGAAGCGCTTCCGTGTACAATCCATGGGTTGAGTGGCAGTTCAACCACGTCACTACCTTGAACACGCCTCTACCCTGGGCCGTTGCCGCTGCTCAAAGTTGATTGTTTCCCGACAAAGTGGGTGGAGTTCCCATTTTTTCGGGAACTCGAATCCACCTGAATGAGCAGTTTGCCTGAGTAAGTGTAGCAGAGCCGAAGGTGTTGCGTCACTGCGAGGGCGGAGCCTGGGTACAAGGAAAAGGCAGTTTGCCTAATCTGCAAGGAGACAGTATATTACAACAATATTGTTGTAATGTTTTAAATACTTGAATGCAGTTTTTTTCTAGAGAAGATAATTGCTTTGTATATGGGAGTATCGTCCATTGACTCTTTTGGGCTTTCACATGCGCGCGCCTACCGAAAAGAGGTAAGTGACATGCTGTTTATAAAGTTGTTTTGTAACGTCCCCATGCCAGTAATGTGAGAACCATGCATATGGTTTTGATGGTAAGGCTTGTGACTTTATTGTTGGATGGTTTATAAATTGGTATGACCTTTCTGCAGTGTGCAAGTTGTTGTTTTACGTGGAAGGTTTAGAATTTGCCCATTGGCCACCACGTATTTGGCTAGCATGACAGGCTGCGCAAACAGCGCAATCGCCGCACAGGGAGCGCCGATTTGCACCTGTCTGTGTCCTACTGTCAGTATTTGACAACCTCTAGCAATGGGATTGCGCTTCAAATGCCCCGGAGTTCCCCTTTAAGGTTAAATGAATGCCTTCTCAGGCATTACATTTAGATCAGAGGTCTTCAACAGGGGGTCCGCGACCCCCAGGGGGTCCGGCCGCGGAGGTACTGCAGGGGGGTCGCGAAATCTTTGGTTGATTAGACGATTTTTAACATTTTTTTTTAACATTTAAAGGTAGGGTAGGAGATCCTGGATTTTGAGTCCAGCGAAGCTGCATTTTGAAAATACACAGGTAAAAAGTCCCAACCCTTTTCTTCACTTTCCCCACGAAGCCACGTCTCTAGAGTACATAAACGCGCACGAGCACGAAGGTGCACGAGCGCTGTTCTGACAGCAAGCATCGATCGTTGCCGTATTTAGTATTTAGTATATGATAACTATACGTTTAATAATGCTAGGTGCTAGCCAAGCTGGCTCTAGTTTAGCTTCCTGCCAAGCTTCTGGACGCGTAATTCGTTCACGGAGCAGGGAACGGGCACAGGGGGAAGGAGGGGGAGGGAGGAGCAGATTGCAGTTTGATAGACGGCATCAGAATCCAATCATTGTTAACGGTCCGTTCAGTATGATTGGATAGTGTTTTTCCTAGATTGTACGTTCTAGAGGCCACTAAAACTTTTCATATTTGTGTCAAAACTTTTAATTAATTGGTTGCAATGGGGGTGTGAAGAGTATTTCAAGCAATATGTAAAAAAAGGCTCCAGAAAAAGATCCCCTACCCCACCTTTAAAAAAAAAAAGATTTTTTTTTTTTTTTTTTCAAACAGTTTTTTCTCACAAATTGTGTGCAAACGTGTGCCATCCACAGATGGTTTGAGGATTCATTGTCCCATCTACATGCATGTTTAAAGTTAAAATCTGTGGATTATTTGAATAGCTCAGTGTTGTATGCAAGATGTTTGTTTATAAATGGCAGTGGCACGGCCACCCTGTACCTTGCACATGTTTAAAATAAAAACATGAATATATTAACCTGTGTATTATTTGAATAGCTTAGTACTGAATGTACAATAACAGAGGAGCTATGTTTATACACGGCACTAGGCCCCGTTAAATATAAAACACAATTGTATGCCATATAAATAGTAGGGGGGTCCCTGCTCCAACTCTCCATCAGTTTGGGGGTCCCTGGCCTGAAAAACGTTGAAGACCCCTGATTTAGATGAAATCATGAGAGACAGAGCCTGACTGGCTCAGAGCCAGAGGCTGGTGGTACTACCCCCAGTTCACCTCTACCTCCAGCTTCTCCTTTCACCAGAGCAGGGAAGAGTTAAATTACCCAGGCCATGATAGACCAATGTGGACCTCACCGTTGTTGGGTTTGTAAGGTCATGACTCGTGTTACTTCTAAACTAAACAAAGTTGATGCTAATCGACCGGTTTGTTGTCCTTTTTCTCCAAATGAGAATCAATAAGGGAACCGATAAAGAACCAAATCGTTAAGCAGAATCGAAAATGGAATTGGAATTGTAAAAATCTTATCAATTCCCATCCCTACAGATGGATAATTCAAAACCTCTAGGAACTAGGTTGTGATGCTGCAGCAGGGGTTGGAGAGGAAGGGAGTTCAAGGTGAGCAGGCACAAAGGCTAGTGCGCGAGGGAATTTTTCCAAGCAGTGATCAGGTTACTGGGCAGATCTATGGATCGTGGCTTGCATGAATGAGAGCAGGTTATGACAGGGAAGCTATAGAGAAAGACAGGGGGCTCCAAATCCTATTTCCTTCAGAAAGAATCATGACAGAAAGCCAGGTGAGGCAGATGCATAGATCCAAACAATAGCCGTTAGAGAACTCGCAATACTCCAGGTTTTCATGAACTCCCAGACTAGGGGAATCCAGAAGCAGGGGTCAGGTCCACAGCAGGAACAATAAACTGCTGTCAGGAATCAAGTACAGAATGCTGGCCAGTTGCTAACTGAGGTCAAAGTAGCAGATAATCTGGCAACGAACTGGGCTGGTAGATCTGCTTCATAAGGGGGAGGAACAGGTGAGACTGATTAGCTAATTAGATAAAACATTATGCCTCCGTATTGTATTTTAAACGTCGGTAGAGATATCCACATTATTTTATATTATTTTACATGTCATTATATTATAGATATTATTTTAGTAATTTTAGTCCAGACATGGAATCAGCTACATGCTGCCTTGATATGATTCCAGCTAAATTTCTCAAAGATGTTTTAGACGCGTTTTTTTTTTAACAATTATTAACACCTCTTTAGCAAATTGCATTTTCCCATCTTCTTTTAACACGCTGTTGTTTAACCACTTTTAAAGAAACCACATCTCATCCCCTTGGATTTGAATAATCTTACACCAATTTTTAAACTTCCATTTTCAATCAAAAATTGTTGAAAAATTGTTTTCAACCCAACTTTTAGCTTTTATGTCTGAAAGTAACATTTAAGAAATTTCAGTCAGACTTTAAAGCAATACAATGTAACTTCTCAAAAAGCCCATTATGGAGCTCCCCCTACAGGCTTGGAGGTAATGTACGGTTACACTGCCGTAAATACAACACCCTTTCGCTTTCATGTTTCACGTTTGTTGACGAACCGGCGAGGAGTCAGAAGGTGCAAGCTATGTCGACCGAGAAGGTAAGAGTAATCAAATGTACCTGGGAGCGTGAGAGGGGTCTATTTGTTTTTGCGGTAGGTGTGCCAGAAAGCAAGTCGAAGTACTTCCGCTCAGCTCCCGGGCCGGTCCAGCAAAGTTACATAGCGCAGTTTTTCCAACTCAGACCCCCGAAGGGCATAGGAGACAGGCCAATCGTAATATTAAAACTCATTCTAGCAGCACACTTTTTTTTCAAGCTGTTATTTTAAGGTAGAAATGTTACATAGTATTGCTTTAAAGCGATACTCCGGAGTAGATTCAACCTGGGGTCATTTGAACCGTGATATCCAGCCAAGTAGCCCACCTGCAGTTTTTTCGATATTGGCTGAACATCAGCTGAGTTACTGAGTTATCCCGAATAGCTCAGTACAAGGGTTAACGGATCCTGGCAGTATCTCTGAAAATTACCACACTAAAATCACATGCCATGACACCAAACTTCTACAGTAGTACAAATATGGTCTGTACTCACAAAACGATGCATTTGGAAGTTTGTACATAGTCCAGGAGTTTAATTTTATCAACACAAGCCTGATAGCTTTTCTGCTGCTAAAGCTACGTCGACGTCACTTCTGGGAGCTGGGAGCTTCAAAGTAAGATGAGGGTTGATCTACTACTGTAGACAACAAAGCAAGGCTGCTCAATTTCTCCATTGACAAAATAATTTCACAACTCTACAACATAAAAAATAATAAAAAAAACATGTAGAATATAGCATAAACTTTGTTGCCTACAGTAGTAGATCAACCCTCATCTTACTTTGAAGCTCCCAGCTCCCTGAAGTGACGTCGACGCAGCTTTAGCAGCAGAGAAGCTATCAGGCTTGTGTTGATAATAATAAACTCCTGGACTATTTTCAAACTTCCAAATGCATCGTTTTGTGAGTACAGACCATATTTGTACTACTGTAGAAGTTTGGTGTCATGGCATGTGATTTTAGTGTGGTAATTTTGGAGATACTGCAAGGATCCATTAACCCTTGTACGAAGCTATTCGGGATAACTCAGTAACTCAGCTGATGTTCAGCCAAGATGAAAAAACTGCGGGTGGGCTACTTGGCTGGATATCACGGTTCAAATGACCCCAGGTTGAATCTACTCCGGAGTATCGCTTTAAGGCTTTGCATGGCACTGAGGGGCTTTCCTGACAGCTCCAAAGTCAAAGCTCAAATCCAGAGTAGATTGAGCTTTTGCCATCAGGGCCCCTCAACTTTGGAACAACCTACCCGAGGAAACAAGGCTTGCAGATTCCGTAACTTCTTTTGGATTACTTTTTAAAACAATTTTTTATAGTTTTCCAGGTGACAGTGTCTTTTATTGTCTTTTTTATTTATCTAATTGATCCATTTAACCATTTATTTTATATTATTCTTAATTTTATTCTATTATTATTCTTATTATTTATTTTATAATATTATTTTATTGTTCTAATATACAATGTAAATATTTTTTTGAAAAAGAAAAGAAATTTAGCTACTTGACTCATTTTGAATTCCCCCCACTGAGGGATGAATAAAGTATTTTTCTATTCTATTCTATTAATATATTAAGTTATTTTTTCTAATTGCTGTTATCACATTGAACCTTTGTTCCATTTATGTACTTTTATTCCCTCTTATTTGTCGTCTTAACTTTTTGTTATCTTAATCCAAACTTAACTTGTTTGGATTCTTTTTTGGTCCGTAAATCACTTTGTAAACTTTGTTTTTAAAAGGTGCTATATAAATAATTGATGCAAAGAACAGATACGCACATCTTTTTCCTTTCTTTTCTTTACTTTTCTATTTTGGTTGAGCACAGAGGGAACGCATTATTCAAATACTTCTTTGTTACTCTGCAAAAATGATTATGGAACAATCAGCCATGACATAAGTATGTGTTTTAAAAGACTTTTTCTCCCTCCATGTCTCTCAGGTGTATATTTGTATTCAGGTCAGCTTGCCTGCACCAAAATCAATCTCAATCAAAGGTGCCGAGGAGTTTATCATAAATTATCATGAAAAGGGTTCCCACTCAGTAGATGCTTAATTACAATCTCATTTGAATAAGTTTGCATATTAATGAATTTGGAATGAAAATGGTTTGCGGGATTTGTGATGGGGGCTGTGGGGTAACCCACAGCGATAATGACAGTCCTTTAAAATGTATGTGATATTATTGCTGATGAAGAGCCTCACACTTGTTTCATACACACATACTGACATACCCTCGCAAATATTCAAGGTCCCATACGCCCACAGCTGTCTGCTCAAACATAGTCACAAATCGCAACTCACAGAACACATGCAGAATATACACGTATTAGTGCAAGCGCATGCACACTCAGGGCCATTAAAATATGATTAATGGTGGAGTGTCTCTGACATTAATAAACTATAACCAAATTAAAGACTTCATTAGTCTCAACTTGGGCTTAGCATTTGGTCACACAGTGAAACGGCACAGTGTGATATTTGCCTTTTCCTTCTTCAAAAGCCATAAAAGTTCACTTTCAAAGTAGAGTTATATGTTTAGATTCTGTATGTTTCTTTTTGGTGTTGAGTCAGCTGACAATGATGTATGTAAAAATATGCTTTTGTGTTTTTTGAGTGAGATATGAATGTGTGTGTGTGTGTGCTAAGTGGCAAGGCAATTTTATTTATAGAGCACAATTCGTACACAAGGCAATTCAAAGTGCTTCACAGCTACATAAAATCACAAGAAGGCAATAAAATCATTAAAAAGAAATAAAATAATAAAAATAATAAATAAATAAATAAATAAATAATAATAATAATAATAAAATAAAATAAAAAAACATTAAAAATAATCATTAATTAATTAATTTAAAAGAAGAGTGCAGATAAAATACTTTCAGGTGTCATATGCACAGCTAAATAGAACTGTTTTCAGCCTGGATTTAAACATTGTCAGAGTTGAAGCCTGTTATACATCTTCTGGAAGACTGTTCCAGATTTTAGGAGCATAAAACTGAAACGCAGCCTCACCTTGTGAGGTGAAGTGCATATGCAGATACTAATATTTATCACAATTTGGTCTGTTCTTGCATGCTTGGCTTTTCAGTCATT
This sequence comes from Odontesthes bonariensis, assembly GCF_027942865.1. Classification (NCBI taxonomy): domain Eukaryota; kingdom Metazoa; phylum Chordata; class Actinopteri; order Atheriniformes; family Atherinopsidae; genus Odontesthes; species Odontesthes bonariensis. Next base: position 3,181,049 of record NC_134507.1, on the reverse strand, counting down.
AGTGAATGTATATTGGCTGGTTATAATGTGCAGGTAGAGTGTGTAGGAGGGGAAGGTAGGGGAATGGATTAAGAGTAACCAGAAGCTTAGCATAAACTGCATGTTTTAGCAACACCTCTAGAGCTACACATTTAAACCATCAAGTGCAGGTGATCTTCTTTTTTTTCTTCTTCTAATAATCAGAATTGCATGGATTGCATCGTGCTTTTAGTTCGACATAAGGAGAGTGCCTTTTGCATAACAATTTGGTCTAACAATGTAGATCAAAATATAAAACTATCTCTGGCAATCCCTGAACATCCTGGGAATTGTGTCAAGTCTAAAATGTGTTCTTGCATATTATCTCCTGCTGGTATATAAGGCTTTTGGCTACTCTGCACCTCTAGCATGGAATATGTTGCAGAAGGATTGGAAACCAACGGGGTTAATCTCTTTGAGTGCCTTCAAATCCAAACTGAGGACACTTGAGGCCGACTCCACTACATGTACTTGTTTTTCATAATCTGCTTGTAAATTCAATTTAATTTCTTTTCATTTGTTTGTGTTTTTATCTGTGTTTTGTATTTGCTGCTGCCTATCTTGGCCAGGTCTCCCTTGAAAAAGAGGTTCTTAATCTCAATGGGATCTTCCTGGTTAAATAAAGGTTATAATAATAATAATAATAATAATAATAATAATAATAATAATAATGATAATAATAATAATAAAAAATATAGAAAAACTGTATAGAAAATCTTGCCCACGCTGTTAATCTGTGATTGCCCCTTGATCGGATTTTTTGTGGGGAAATTATTGACAGAATGGGACTCTAAAAGCACCCATCACCAAAGTGAGAGATTAAGTGAAACCATTGGTGTGTTGAGGTTTCAACAAAATATTTCTATCAAAATAAAATCTAAAAATTTTATTTTCATGTCAAGACCATCTATTGCTCTTTTTATAAGGCAAGGCAATTTTATTTATAGAGCACAATTCATACACAAGGCAATTCAAAGTACTTCACAGCTACATAAAATCACAAGAAGGCAATAAAATCATTAAAAAGAAATTAAAATAATAATAATAATAATCATAATCATAATCATAAAAAATTTAAAAAATTTAAAAAACCATTACAAATAATTATTAATTAATTAATTTAAAAGTGAAGAGTGCAGATAAAATACTTTCAGGTGTCATAACTGGACTGTTTGCAACAATCATTTCTTCCTGGTGTCCCAAAACACTAGTGTGAGCTGAACTATAACACAGTTAAGATATTTCTAAAAACATTGAACAACATATGGCATATTCTTATAAGATGTTTAATATATTGCGTCGACTGTATTCAATTTACAGGTTGCTTAAAATCCAATTGACATGCTTAACATATCCTTATATTTTATTAAAGTTACATTATAACACCTCTTGTGTAAGAAATAATAAATCAAATTCAAATTTAATCAGACTTATTAGTCCCATTATAAGAGCATTATGAGCTCATTGTGACATTATGTGAGACTTAACAGTGCTTAATGCATCATGTCGTGCTTTATTAGAACTGAGGTTAGTGAAGTTCCACTGTTGTGAGAATTCCCTTGTAAAAGAACAAAGCAGCAGTCAATTAGACACAAATTCAACATCGCTGGAGAAACCTTGGACTTTCGAGGTAAAAATAAAGGCAAGTGAGGGGAGAAAAGTGGGAGACATCCAGCCCAGTTGTGGATATGCTCCTTTATCCTTGATGCAACAGCAGAGACTAGTGGCGAAAAGTGTCAATTCACGCCGAGTTCTTTCTTTGTTTCCAATTTTCTCTCTCATCATTTTTGTTTATCTGTTCTTTTCTGTCACTCTTCTGTTGTTTCTTTTCCACCCCTTATCTTCCAATAATTATCTCTCAGACTGGACCTTTCCCCCCTGTTTGTAAATGGTAAATGGCAGGGGCGATTTTAGGATCTGGTCTTTAGGGGGGCCCAGCCCCCAGTGGTCACAGAGGCACATTATTTCTCACTAATTGAGGCGAACTAGTACATTTATAAATTTTGGAGCCGTATTAGTTTTGCTTTGAGTTGTGTTTTTCCCCTACAACATTCAATTTTGACCTCTTCATTTCAAAAGACTGTGGCTTGACAGGGATAACAGAGAGCCTGAGACAAATATTGACGATAACTCAACATTTATTTTGGGAGTAAAGAGTTAAAACAAAAACAAATGCTAGAAAATAAATAAAATGGTCACTAAAATAATGCAGTGATTTCAAAAAGAAACACGTTGGATGGAAGGCATTGTACAAAATAAAAGTATTATTCTTATTATTTTCAAGCCAGTTTGGGTCTCATTCATGAGACGTTCGTAAAGTTACGAAAGGATTTGCACAAAAAAATCTCCGGATAACCGCTAGCTACGTTTTACCTCATGTCACGGTTAGCCACACGATAGCTTTTCAAGCCAGTTCGGTAACTAGATAGCTGGCGCTACTTAACTGAAAAACGTTGATAACTAGCTAGCTATAATACAAGGGAAACGCTGTTTTAATGTACTAAAAAGTGGAATGCTCATGTATGTAGACCAAATATTGAATTTATCACACTTGGGTGTTGAAAAAACTGTTGTATATGGGTTCATATAAAGTACAAAGTAAGATGGGCTTCCTAAAAAAATTGCCACCCTACAATATATGCCTGCCACTCCTCTACCACCCCATGTATAAATATCTAGAATAACCACTGACTACATGTTTTCTAATCATTCACACACACATTCATACACCGATGGACGCATCAGTAGGCAACGCAGGGTTCAGTGTTTTGCCCAAGGACACTTTGACATGTAGCCTGGGGAAGCTGGAGTTGAACCATCAACCTTTGAATTGGTGGGCAACTGCTCGTCCTCCTGAGCCACCGCCGCCGATTATTGAAGTTATGATTATTGCAGATCACAGTAAAAGAAGGGGGGTGCAGCTTTTTATTAGATCTGTATTATTGACTTCTCATACTATACCTAAAGTGTAATCACCTAAAGTTTGTGTGTATATGTGTGTTTTAATGGCAGACATCAAAATTGTTTAAAAATTAATATAATAATTAAGTTTTCTTTCTTTTTTTCCTCTGTCTGATTACTCACCAAAACCCTTCGGTCTAATTAGCAAGTAAGGCCATTAGATCCAACAATGGGATACCTAACAGCTGCTTAGTCAACGCTCAGACACCTTGAGTCGGCTAAAGCCTAATGACCACACACATTACTTTGTTATTCTTCTGTTGTGTTATTGGTTATGGGTAATTTCAGAATCTAAATTAACTTAACTAAACAAACCACTGGAGTTGGAATACTTCTTTGTATTTTGTTATTTGTGTTTGTTATTGCTGCCCTACATAGAACTGGATTGAATCTGGAAATTAACTGTAATTGGGCTAGATTAAAAAAATCATAAAAGAAAGAAAATCGAATTGTTATCTGCAAACTCCACCAGATTCTTGTTCTACATGTCCCCAGCCAGTGGCGTGCACACATAGACATCAGGTGGTACCTCTGCCTTTTATCAACCAAAGTGCCCTTTTGAAACTTCGTTGTTTTTTTTAAATTATTATTATTATTATTAACATTTTACTGAGGCCGGTTTTGAAATGATCTTTTGAAAACCTGAGCGATTAAAAACTAAATATATACTGTATATGTTGATGAAGATTCTTAGTCACCCTGGTCATGGTAGTCATAAGAGTTTGAATAAGGCGCAACTGGACTTCTTCTTTTTGGTCAAAGGATCTATGGTATGAATGGTTGTGAAACTGACTGGGGAGGAGAGAAAATGCTGTATTGTAGGTGTTAGGAAGGTGATACCTGAGATGTTTTTTCCAGTTTAACATAGATGGCTTCCTTGAATTCTATCTCAAACCATCTGTCCAGGATGTGTACATTACTGTCCTCAAAATAGTGTCCATTTTCCTTGAGATGTAGGTGCACTGTTGAGTTTTGACCTGAAGAGGTGGCTCTCCTATGTTGTGCCATGTGCTTTGGCTGTTGGTTTAGTCCAAAGCTCGACAAGCACATGGCACAACATAGCTGGGCCTCATGCATGCTCAGACATAATCTGTTTCAGCTTATCTAGTTCTTTACCAATCTTTGAGCCAGAAAGTTTAGTTTTTCTTATTTAATGAATAACATCTCTGTTTTGCCTGTTTAGTGGTCTTATAAAGTCATATTGGCCCAAGCAGCTGGAATTTAAAAACACCTAAATACAATTCAAATAAACACAGTAGAGAAATAAAGGATGCAAAAAGAAATAAAGGATGCAAAAAGGTCAAATTTTTCTCCACTTCAACTTAAATATATCGTCCCTAATGCCTTGTGTACACCAAGAGCGACCTACGCTAACTGAGCGCCGGAAATCATTATTTCTCTATGGACGGTGAGCAAACTGAGCGACCAGAGCGAATTCCACCGATTAAACTCAAGCTAATATTATGGTAATGAGCTATGACGCGGTTCGGCGAAAACCAATGACAATCCACAGATTGTAGGGATCCGACAATCCGCGGGGTTTGTGGAAACAGACGTGTAAACTTTGGTTCCTAGTTCCTACGTCCTTTAAACATGGCTACTGAAAAATTAATCGCCGCGGTGTCCGCCCACCAGATATTGTACTTATTTTATTATTAGATATTGGATTTATTTCGGATTTTATTTAGAATTTAGTTTATTTTTCACAGCTGCCTCTGCTATTCCTGCTCTTCTCAGGTGTACCTAATGTAGTTTTACATAATTTGTAATGTGATGTATATCTTGTATAACAAATTGTAAATAACAACTCGTTTATTCGTGTCCCTGCCCTCTCTTTCCTCATGTTTTTTTCCGCGGGGGTGCTGCACAGCCGCGGGGCCTTTAAAAATTGAACATTCTAAATGTGACGTCACGAGCTACCAAAGCTACCAAAGCTACCAAAGCTACCAAAGCGAATTCTCAAGCGAAGCTTCTCCAGCGACCTCCGCTACCAGGCAGCGTAGGTCGCCCTTGGTGTACACGCAGCATAAGGGGTGACCATTCAGCAAGGGAGGATAGAGATTAGCAGTACCTAAATAAATGAGGTTTATGGAAACTGAAGTTCAGGTGGTGATACAAGCAAATAGGTGGGGTAATGCAAATTTTCATCATCCTTTTTCTTTATCCTTCCAAGGATAAAGAAAAAGCGTAGTGGCAAATTCAGCCTGAAGATTGTGATTGCCGTCAGGCCTGACCTCCGTGCCTTTGCCATGTTTACCTATAACTCACAATTAATCGAGACGTTATAGTATCCCAAGAGGCCCATCTTGCTATATTTCTCTCAGCAGAAGGGATGTTCCTGGACCTGAGCCCAGTGCCATGATTTTGCTGGAAAGAGTGATAGCAAAGGAGATAAGTGGTACCCTGAGCACACTTTGATGGTTTAGGGCTGTTATGAATAAAGCTGTGGTAATTACCCATTACTTGTTATTGCTCACAATGACACACCTGTACATGGCAAAATGCTGGTACAGCACCAAAAGGCATCGAACAATGTCTGAAGAATGTCGAGGATAATATCGAGCTGGATTAGCCAGACCAGGCTGAGACCAACATAATGGAGGAAAATATATATATTTTTTTTAATTAGGGTGCTTTGCAATCATATCTTATCATTTGAAAGCATTACATTGTTACGTGTTGTTTGGACAGGTGAGTTTTGGCCGTCCTTTTATCTGGAAAAATTAATGAGCACCTGTTCTTCTACGTGTCAAACTCAATCTCATGGCTTGTTAGCGAGGCCCCAACCCAATAACCCAGCATTTGTGCTGCTTTGGCTCTTAATTTACATCTCTGGGCTGTCACATGTTGTCATTGCCACAGTCATTCATTTTTAAAAATGAATATCACATTTCATTATTTATCGCTTAGCCAAGCTGGCACAGTAACACTGGGATTTCAGACAACTGACCACTGTCAGTAAATGCAGTGAAAGGTCTGTAACCATGACACCAACTACTGATCAAAACCGCTGTGAATCTGTTTCTGACAGTAAGTTTGCATTGTTTCTATTGTCAAAATACTGAGGTATGAAATATCGATTTAATTTCGATTTGAAACCTCTGTTCTCCAGTGTCCTTCAAAACATTTTCCAATTTTTACTGAATAAGTATTGGCTGAAAGCAACCCTCCTCTACCCCATCATCAGCCCCTCCTTCCTCCCACCCAAGTAGCAGAGATGTCATCCACATTTAACCAGATCTGAAAGCATTAACACTCTCATCCTGCATGCTCTTTCCCATGGGAGCTGGACCTGCATCAGCAGCTTTGCCTTCCAAACCATTCACCTGTCAATGATTGCACATAACAATGTTTGCTGCAAAGACCCATACACATTGGCAGCAGTGCAGTTACTCAGCAGGCTGTGGCATAGAGCCAGTCACTTAAACCCAAGCCAAAAATAAAACGACACCCAGAGGAGGTGAGGTAACAAGGGATGGATGAGTGGTATAGAAGAGGAATGGAGCATTTCTTCTTTAATTTATCCCTGCAACTGTTATACCCTTCTCTTTGTAACCGACAGAGTAAATGCATCTGACACTGTTGGGGTATTAGCAAAATGAGTTGTGATGCCAGTAGAGAGAAGAAAAGTTCAGGAGCATAAACATAAACTTTTTTTGTTGCAATGTGCCGGCCTTATCGGCAGCAAGTCTGTGTAGCTCTGGATTTTGTTAGTAGTTTATATAATTTTGTGTAATTTTAGTTTTAATCTAAACATTTTCAGTGATTTTTAGTGATCTACCTTTTATTTACATTTCTTTCTATTTTCATTTTTTGACAATGTGCACTGCTACCAGTAGAGCAGTGTACACAAGAGAGGAACTGTTGGCACCGTCAAGGATAGGGCGCGGAATTAAACATCTAATTCTGACCGAGCTAAAAAAGCTGCACCGTGGATGCAGAGCTGGAGCGAAACTAAAGGCAAAGACGCACAACAGGAGGTGGAGGTACAAACCTTTTCTGCCCTCGGTGATTATGGTAAACGCTATCTCGCTACCAAACAAGTGTGATGAACTAGAGGCGCTTGTGCGGAACGAATGGCTGTATAAGGAGAGCAGTTTGATGAGTCCTGGCTAAACGACAACACACCAGACTTCTGTGTGGACATACCCGGCTTCACAGCCGTACAAGCGGATCGAAGCCGTGTCCTACAGGTAGGAGGTTGTCACGATGCAGGGTTTTGACAACGACTCTGCCCTTTTCTGGCTGTACCCTGTACACAGGCATGCTTGGCAGTTTTTCAACTACTACATAGAGGCTTGAATTCCATTTGTCTCCAAGTTTATTCTTGCCAGGTACACCTGTACACCAAGGTAAACCAAGGGAGGATCGGTGCCGTGATCTCTCGGCAGGACACCAACTACAGGCGCTCCATTTCAGCTGCGGAGCGCCTGTAGTTGGTGTCCTGCCAAGAGATCACGGCACCGATCCTCCCGAGCAGGTCATCAAACTGGGTCCTGGTGAGCCTGAAATACCGCTGGAAGTGGCCGTCATCCAGACGCAACTCCTGGAGAAGGCGTTGAAATTCTCCGAGCTGAATGCACCTCCGGGTGATGTCACTGACCCAGACACGACTCCATTTCAGCTGCGGAGCGCCTGTCCATCTGTCTCCACGTCACCGTCGTCCGGACTCTCAACGCTGATAGGCTGTCGTGACGCGAATATTTCGCCAAAGTTGGATTTTCTGAACTCGTGCGAATTCGCATCTTATCACTCGCGCGGCGGTATTCGCCTCATTCGCACCGCCTCAAAACCGTCAATCGCGCCGCCGGCTCGAATCCGCGTCTTTGCATTGACTTTGTATGTAATCACGTCGCGCGAAAGATTCCGGTCTGAACGCACCGTAAGGAGTTATTGCTGTTCCTTTAGCAGCAGCTAACGCTAACAGCTTAGCTAATGAAGGTGACGTACACCAGCTTCTAAGGAGTTATTGCTGTTCCTTTCTGAAAGATGCAAAATGTTTAAACGCAGTAATTAACGGTACACATGCATTACTACTAGGGATGGGAATTGATAAGATTTTTACGATTCCCTTATCGATTCTCATTTGGAGAAAAAAGACAACAAACCGGTCGATTAGCATCAACTTTGTTTAGTTTAGAAGTAACACGAGTCATGACCTCACAAACCCAACAATGGTGAGGTCCACATTGGTCTATCCTGGCCTGGGTAATTTAACTCTTCCATGCTCTGGTGAAAGGAGAAGCTGGAGGTAGAGGTGAACTGGGGGTAGCACCACCAGCCTCTGGCTCTGAGCCAGTCAGGCTCTGTCTCTCATGATTTCATCTAAATGTAATGCCTGAGAAGGCCTTCATTTAACCTTAACCGTTACTAACAGCAGCTTTTACAATGAGGCAAATGGTGCTAACATGATAGGCAGTGTTTGTTAGTTAGTTACCTGCAGTGTTAGCCGGGGACATGCTAACGTTGCTAACGTTGCTGGGTTCAGATTCACCGACGTTAATCATTCATTCATAGTTATTGCATGTTGGTAGTATTTCCTCCCTTTGGTGAAATATTCACTTTGCAAGTTGCCCTGTTGTCGTCTTTTTTAGATATGTGTAACCAAACTTTCGAGCGTTTGTACCGCTTGGGCGCCATGTTTACTGTTGACTGCTGGCTGCACTGGACTCGCCACGCAACGTTGCGTGGTGACGTCATTCGCGCCCACTGGAATCGATAAGGGAATCGTTTGCAAAATCGCCAAACGATTCCAAGGAATTGAAACACTGGGAACCGGTTCTCAACAAGAACTGGTTCTCGATTCCCATTCCTAATTACTACGAGTTACGCTGTGTACATCTCCGGCTTGGCCCATCACTGTTGATAAGAAAGCATTGTTTGCTAGCATCTGCTGCTAGCTTACAGCTAACCTGGTAAACTGTTTCCCTTTGGGATCAACAGAGGAACTATCTGTATCTGTATGTACAGCTGGAGGGTTGTTGGTCTGACTGCAGGAACAGCTAAACATTAGGTGTCGTATGGACGTTGAGATGATGTCTATATTGTGTCCGTCGGGTCCATGACCAATTTTGGACCTCAGAACGACGTGCAAACTCGGTCCACTATTTGGACGTCTAATCATGACCCCATTTGTTCGTCAATATGTAGTTGAACATTTGAAAGTCGGGCTCGGTCACTTTTTTGGACGTCTAAAACAGGTGCAGGGAATTGACAGGATTTAACTTATTTATTATTATTAGTTGTAGTAGTAATAGTATAGGCTATATAAAATAAATGTAAAATACCCAACATGATTAATGTGATTATTATTATAAGTAGTAGTAGTATGAAGATGATTATTTGTGATTAAACATTATTTTTTAATAAAAGTGATATTTTTGTTTGTTTACATTTTCCTGTTTTTCTTTTCTAAAGGAGTGTTATTCTGTTAAATACAACAAATTGAATGAAGGTGTATTGGGCAGCTAACGCAGGTAAACAAGGCCTAACTCTCCTCAGCAGCATGACAGAAACTAACCTTCACCAACGTCCTGTTGCAGCCATGATGAGTGAGTTTTTCCAGCAGCTCCATCTTGTTCGGGGTCACTTTCTGCTCCACAGATGGCTCAGCTGCTCAGCTGTTAGTCTCACGGTGAGCGAAAAACCCAGGAAGTGAAGACACCAGATAAGGTTTTATTTCTCAACATCATCTTTATTTTGGATATTTGAAAGAACAGAAGGATACATCATCCTCAACATTCCTATAATCCATGCCATGGTCAGTACAGCATTTTTGTATCATATTTATTCAGTACTGAAACACATTGGTTTTCTATGTAAACTACACATGGTAAATATGGAACATGGATGGTAAAAAAATTAAGACAAAGTAAAATATTTACTGATATTGAAATTGGTATTGATAATGATATTGGAGTATTGTTTGTATGGGCTCACATTTTCAGAAAACTTCTGATGCAAACATAACATCTCAACATAAATAATCAACTAAAGAAGAAATGTCAATGATTGCTCGGGCTGAAAGAGGAGACATTTAAACTTGCTGGAGTTCAAATGCTTGTTCTGCTTGAGGCTGATATGGATTCAACCCCAAACAGGCAGGTCTTCTTTTATAGATCCAAACACCAACAGCACCAGCAACAAGAACTATGGATACGACTGGCAGTCCAACTTTCAGTCCAAGAGAGTCACCCTTCTCTCCTCCACCGTCTCTTCTTCCATCCTCCTTCCCTGCAGGTCAGAAACAGGTGTGAGTATCAGGTGATGACTGAAGAACATTTCCTCTTCTAACTGCTGTCCCACATCATCTCACTGCACTCTGACCAGCTGCTTTCTGCAGAGTCTCATCAGCAACATCTTTAGAAAACACCTGAAACATCTGATCTGAGATGTTTCACATCAACAACCAGGAAGCTGCTTCAGCTCTGATCCAGAGACAAACACAAACTCACCTGCTGGAGGAACTTTCAGACTGATGGTGCTGATTGGATCACCGGATATCTTCTCATCATTTATCCCTTTCTGGGCGACTCGACACTCATAAGTTCCGTTGTCGTTAGTCGTCGCATTCTTCAGAATCAGGGACACGTTTCCATCCTTCATCCGTCTGTCCTGCAGATCCACCCGGTCCTTAAAAGATGGATGCTGGTCATCATAAACTAGCCTCCCATCTTTGTAGTAAAGAACATATTCTGGCTCCAGATCAGCTCTGCTCCACTCTACATCTAAGATGGGGATGCTGTTGTTGGGAGCTCGACATGTCAGAATCACATCCTGTCCAGGTTTAGTGATGATTTTCTGACCTGCAGGAGAGGAAACAACACAGAGCAGAGAGGTTAAAGAGGTCAAAGTGGAACTCTGAACTTCCACAGCAGCATCAGAGAGACCACGCTGCTCTGAGCTGGTTGACTCTCTAAAACCCGACAGGATCAGCTTTTATCAGAGGATTAAAGGGACATTACAAAGCTGGAACCGGGTGCAAATAGTTTTCTGCTTTTAGAGTGAGAACAATGATCTGATTATTCTGTAAAAACTGTCAATAATCAGCAGAAAGTGGTTCCACAGAATATGTGATGGAAGTCAGGAAGAAGTCAGAAATAAGACGATAATTACACCCACCCCACCCACACTGAGAGGGTTCAGGTGTCTGACTGTAAACTGACATCATGATAAAAAAAGCTCACAGGCTGCAGCTTAACATGAAGACTGACAGAATTTTAACAAACACTTAAACATTAAAAGTTAATAAATAAACAAGTTTCACTTAGACTAAAAAAAGTGAGTAAAGCTGAGTCTCAGAGACGCTGCTAAAACACACGAGGCCTCATCGGCGTGTCGCCAACTTAAACAAACAGCATAAACACAAGCTTTGTAAACGTTGGTATTCTCACTATGTAAATCAGAATTCTACTTTTCCTTCTTTACGCCACAGATACAAACACAGTTTGGTTTAGCTTCACGGCTAAAGCTCACCTGATGCAGCCAACACAAAGCCGACAGCCAGCAGAACCAGTAACTCAGATCTTACAGAAAACATTTTCTACTCTAAAACTGAAGCTTTTCTAAAAGTAAAATTTGCTATAAAACTCTATATAAAGAGGAACCTGTGCAGCGTTCTCTCACACGACTTCTCTCGGTCAAAAAAACGGGAAAATGAGACGACGATCATAAAATGGCGGCAAAGATGCGCGCGCAGGTGTGACTGTGTCATTTCCTGAAACAACGTCACGTGACGCTGAAGCTAACTTTCCTGTTTCTGACGCAGATCTGAGAGCATTTGTTCTACCTTTTGGACGGTTACAGGTCACTTTAACCACCTTCTCTCAATAATAAAACATGTTATTAAATCAGAAGAATCATCAATAACTCAAACATAATCAAATATCAGCTCCAATCTGAATTAAATCTTATATTAGATTAAATAACTTTATATTCTCACACAGTCATCCACCAATAACTGCTGACACCTGCACCTGTACGTCATCTTAACCACTAAAGTGTGTTTTCATCCTGAAATCGTCACATTCTCAGGTTCATAAGATGCATTCAGTCGGTGCTGCGCAGTTTAACTCAGAGGCTGAAAGTCATTACGCAGCTGGCCCAGTCAGAGGCTTTTTGCTGTAATTCTTCCGTCATTCTCTCTGCTCCCTTTTCTGTTAAATAAAGTCCTCTCACACCTGAAAAGCCTTGAATTAATTTAAAAGATGAATCCCACTGAAAACTGATTCATTGTTAAAGACAATATGAGGAAAAGGAAGTAAATGTTCACCCGAGTACAGAAAAACATGCTCTGTTCATCATAAAAACTGACTCCATTCCTCTCTGTCAGCAGAAATATTAAGAATAATAATGATAAAATTAATAATAAGACTTACCTTTGATTCAGAAAGCTCAGAGAGGAGAGTCAACAACTTAACTCTGGGTGCCCAACCTACAGACTGATTGTGGGCTGATACCTGACAGTTGTTCCTGTTTCTTGTTCCTGTTCTTCTTGTTTTTTTATTGATTCAACAAGCAAATACTCGCCTTCACGTTAGTCATGTGTGTTTAACTTGTTCAGAAACCAAAGTCACACAGGTGATTCTTTAAATAACACAACAGTCACACACCCTCTGGGTTCAGATTATGATCAGCTACAAATTGATCTTCATTAAGTATCCACATAAACTGATATTTTATTTTATTTTGTATGCCTTTAATGGACAGGACAGTTGGAGAGAGACAGGAAGTAGGGAGCAGAGAGAGGGGGAAGACATGCAGCAAAGGGCTGCCTGGTGCAGGACTCGAACCGGGGCCAGCTGCAGTGAGGACTGGAGCCTCTGTACATGGGGTGCCTGCTTAACCCACTACGCCACAGACCACCCCAATAAACTGATATTTTAAACCTGCTGCGTTTAAGTTGAGGATTTAAATCACCTGTTAGAGTGAAAAATTAGTTTGATTTGCTTAAAATATGTCAGAGACCAGAGCAGGTTGTGTTTCTTAGTCTCAACGTGCTCTTGGGAGATACTCGATAAGAGTCAGCAGAGGTTGGTGAATAAACTTTTCTTCAAACCTGTTGGACCTTGAAAGCACATAAAAACAGTCTACATGCACCTAAAATACACAACAGTTTGAAGTACCTGAGCAGCCAGCATACCGTGCTGTGAGGCGCTGTGAGTGTGGCGAAAGCCTGACACGGGGCACCAGAAAGAAGTAGCAAACGCCTGACATGGCAGGACCAGAAGAATATAAGCAGTTTACAAATAGTGTTCTCATTATTAAATTAAACTTGATAAAGAGGCACCCTCCTTAAAAAGTCAAATAAAAAAATAATCTTAAATGATTGATATTAAAATGAATGTTAATCAGTCTCAAAGTGCTACTTCATGAGTTCTCGCTTGAATTGACTGAAGTTACATAAAGAAGCATTCAACAACGACTCGTTAAATATATATGAACTATTTATTGGAAGATGTGACCAAAAACATGAACCTAAAAGGACAAACAGGAGAAATGCATGGACTGTGTATGGTGGTATAGGGAACACTTTATGGTTTGGAAAGGGGCAAAAGAAAGGAGAAATGTCCCGGAATTGCTAAAATTGTCTGGTGGATGGCCAGCAGTGTCCAAGTTGGTCTCTCTCGGTCCGCTGTCACTGGGCCTTTCTCAGTAGTCAGCTGGTTGTGGAGGACTTTCAAGTTGCCTGGGAAGGTCTCTCTCTTCTCCACCGGGGGCTTCTCGTTGCCAAGGAGACAGAAGGTTGATATCGAGACTTCACCATCAAAAGTAACACAATGGTAGATATGTTCACCTGAGTGTTGGAGCTGGTTTGCCTGATTGGTCAAATAACCAACTCTGGTGAGGTGAACTTCAATTCACAAAAATATTAACAAAAAGTTGACGAGCTTACGCTGGCGTTCTTTGTAGGAAACTATTACTGTGTGATAACTTATGCAGCAGCGGAGGTTAAAACATGCGACGAAGGATAGACATGGAGACCAGATAACGATGGACGACAGAAAAACGTATATCTTTCTATTACTTCATTCTGCTTTCTTTCTGTTCTCTTTCTTGTTCATTATTGTCATTAGTCATATTGTCATTATTGTATTATAAACATTAGACGTTGTATGGACGTTGAGATGATGTCTATATTGCGTCCGTCGGTCCATGACCAATTCTGGACCTCAGAACGACGTGCAAACTAGGTCCACTATTTGGACGTCTAATCATGACCCCATTTGTGCGTCAATATGTAGTTGAACATTTGAAAGTCGGGCTCGGTCACTTTTTTGGACGTCTAAAACAGGTGCAGGTGACATGATTTAAGTCATTTATTATTAGTAGTAGTGGTAATAGTAGTATGAACATACAGAAGCCCTTAACGGTCATTCATACATACATTTTATTCCATTTGTTTTCCTGTGATAACGAGATAATTATTTGGAGATGTCAAGAAAACAAAACGACAGTCAAGTCTATTAAATCATTGCAGGAAACATCATTTAGTGTAGCAATGTCAGAGGAGCAGGAGAATGTCGATCACCGCATCACATATCTCTTCAATCAATGCCTGACACAGGCTGAAATAGCTTTATGCCTTTACTATTACAGATAATGTACACATTAGTGCGCGTCATCTGAGAAGATGGTTAGCAAGGCTTCAGCTTTATCGGAGGCGCAAACTAACTGAGCCCGATGTTGCCATTCACTACATAGTTGACCAGCTGAGTTTTGAGACAAAACAAGAACAAATGCTTCACTGATACACGAAAGGTGTCCACTATAAGTAGCGTCTCTGGTCCACTTTGTTTTACATGACCAGCACCGGAAATCAGTATTCTCTCACCAAATATGATTTGACTGTGAAATAATAATATTAACATCATAATCAAATTATAAAATTAGTTGAATGCAAAAATAAAATACAAAAGTATTTCCTCAGTTTGATTTTTTTTCATTCCACAACATCCCATTACACCGCAAAAAAACTCAGTCTTACAAAGAATATGTGACTTTTTTCTCATCAAAAGTAGTAATCAGTAATAAGATTTTTTGACAAGAAATAAGACAATTATTCTTGGTAAAAGTTTGAGCTTTTGCAGTGCACATTAGCAGTGTTGTGGTTCCTGTAGTTGTTGCGTGACTATTAAAGTGTGAATTGTGAGTCTCCATGGTTAATAACATACACAGAGGCGAGGCTGTAACTTGAGCTCTTTTAGTAGCCGCTCAACTTCATAACCTCATACAGGAGTAATCAATCACTGAACACCTGGAGTTTCACAGTCATAAACAGTCAAGCACCGAGTGCTCGATCAGATACACCACAAGCACACAAATATATTATCTCGTTATCACGAGAAAACAGATGGAATAAAATGTATGTATGTAGGACCGTTTAGGGCTTCCGTATAAACATGATTATTTGTGATTCAACATTATTTTTGAATAAAAGTGATATCTTTGTTCGTTTACATTTTCCTGTTTTTCTTTTCTAAAAGAGTTTTATTTTGTTAAATACAACAAATTGAATAAAGGTGTATTGGGCGGGGGGAAAACATTCAATGCCATTGTGATTGGCTGAGACATTGCGTCATCACAACGTACATTCCTATTGGCTCAGGTGTTTCTCTGCCGTTGAAGCAAAATGGCCGCCCGACTCTGTGCTATTCTCTTTACACCGTCGACTAACCGCAGCCGTCCGAAAGCAGTGTCCACTAAATGGCAGGTAAGTTCGGTCAGCCCATAGACCACATTTTTATCTCAATTTATGAATTTATATCCTTTGTCGTTTTAGCTTTGTTGTGTTAATCTACTTCAAACCTTGTTGTCGCTACAATTAGCATTGCACCTGCTAACGTTAGCTTGTGAACACGACCATTTGTTTACAACGAAGCCGGCGAAAAATCAATACATAGAGCGGTGGACAACGTTAATATAACACATACGATGTTACGACGTGTTTATGTGTGTAGTCGTAAAGGTAGAGAGTGTTTTGTGAGCTGGGAAGCGGGGGTTAGCGGCGGATGCTAACCGCTACCGTTAGCCGAAGTTAGCATCGCGCTGCAGATACAGCTAGGGTTGCCAACTCCTTAAAAAAAAAAAGGGACACCTCATTGGCAGGAACGGCTATTTTTTTGTAAGTGAAATTATTTTTTAACTATTTAATTCGAACCTGAATTGAATTAAATGCATATTTTTGAGTGATATAAACACATGGAAAACAAATGTTTAACCAGAAATGTACTTTATTACAAAATAACAAAATAAACTGAATAAGATAAATATCTTTCTTAAACAGAAATCTGTCTGAAACTGTATAAATAAATATAAAACAATATATAGACCATAACAAAAGTGCAAACAGACTTGTTAACTTGTAAACATATTTAAAAATAGAACTTAATGCGCAACTCAACGCTACTTTTTCCATCTGTACTTCCTCTGAGCTCTTGCTGCAGCAAGGAGCTGTTTGTCTTTGAGTGCTGCAGAGTAAAACTCTGAGCAAGACATTTCAAAATTGAGGCTCACAATGAGCTCACCTTTAATTAATTCAGTGGAACATTTGTTCCGCACATCCGTCCACTTGTTCTTCATAAAAGAGAAAATCCTCTCCACAAACTCAGTGGAAGATGGGATGCTGAGGAGGAATCTGTGCCACTGTCACGGTCCCCCATGCTGCTTTGTTGTCTTCCGCCATCTTCTTCGCAGCTAGGCAACCTCGACCAATGAGATGAGTGGGATTCCGTATTGCCGTACTCCTTTATGAATGTGCTGTCAGCTCATTGGTCACAGAGCAGGAGAGGGCGGGGGAGCAAGTTTACCTTACATTTTCATATAAAGCGCCGTGTTATTCATTTATTCCACTAACATTTTATGGACTTTTTTTGATTCTCACAACAATACGGGACAAAGTGCGTCCCTTTTCAGCGCAATACGGGACCCGTACATTTGTTTCTAAATACGGGATGATTCCGTTTTTCAAGGGACGGTTGGAAACCCTAGACACAGCCATCAGGTGGGGGTTCGCACTTCAGTGAAGTTAGTTTTAAGTTGGATATTCACTCAAACATTTCAAGTGCACCCGTGTTGCAGACTTGACAGTAAACACACAGAGAGGAGTTATTGTTAGAGTTATTGAAAATTATGAACAGATGTAAAAACAAGAGGTGTATCTCGTGCAGCCAGTGTAGTTACATCATCCCAAACTGTAGTGATGCTGGGTCAGTACTGTGTTGCTCAATACTGACACTTCCTGGATCTTAAAAATCATTACAGACAACCCAGTAACAGACTCAACTGACATACTGGTTTAATGACCTCGCATCGGCTATACAATAATATAATTTAAGCTATTGTATTTTATATCGTATTATTTCATATCTTAATTAAAGTTTAAATATCTTTGATATCTTTAAGGTCATAAAATGTAAAAATCAAAATGAAGATGAGTGAGTACTTGTCCTTGAGGCAGGGAGGGGATTTTATTTTTTTAAATAAATTTTTATTCAAGATTGAGTAAAAATAATATGAATTAATTATCAATAAAGTGACCACGAAGATGTTTTAAAATGTCTCTATATGCCTTCCTGTGTCAGGGGTAATAACTTTCTACAATGAATTTGAAATTCCAGTTTCAAAACTCTTAAATTTGATAAAAATGTTGGAGATGAGCATGCTTCTTTATTTTGTTCTACTTAAAGCGATACTCCGGAGTAGATTCAACCTGGGGTCATTTGAACCGTGATATCCAGCCAAGTAGCCCACCCGCAGTTTTTTCGATATTGGCTGAACATCAGCTGAGTTACTGAGTTATCTCGAATAGCTTCGTACAAGGGTTAATGGATCCTGGTCCGTATCTCCAAAATTACCACACTAAAATCACATGCCATGACACCAAACTTCTACAGTAGTACAAATATGGTCTGTACTCACAAAACGATGCATTTGGAAGTTTGAAAATAGTCCAGGAGTTTATTATTATCAACACAAGCCTGATAGCTTCTCTGCTGCTAAAGCTGCGTCGACATCACTTCAGAGAGCTGGGAGCTTCAAAGTAAGATGAGGGTTGATCTACTACTGTAGATCAGCCCCCTGTCCAGCTGCGTCTTATTTCTGACCTGGGCCTCTTCAAATCTAGGCTAAAAACCTACTCATTTAGGATTGCTTTTAATTTCCAGTAGTATGATGACACTTTTATCTTATTTGATTTTGTTTTATTTTATTGCTTTCGCTGTTCTTTTATTGTTTTTACTTCTTCTTCTCTTTATTTATTACCTGCTGTAAAGCACTTTGGTACACCGTAAGGATTGTCTGTAAAGGGCTGTAGAAATAAAGCACATTTACATTTACTAACCTCTCGGTGTCGAGCTGCCCAACTACCCTGCTCCATTGGAAAAGCTGCAGCCCATTCAGGACACAGCTATCCCAGACGATGCTTGTGAGCACTGATGACAACTTAAAGCACGGTAATGTGTTGCATTGACAACATGATGGTTACAGGCTGATTTGGATGTGTTTCAGCCTCTGGAAATGAAAACATGTCCGTACAAACATGTCAACTCTCGGGCAGGGAAAGGTCCAGTCCTTGTGGGTATTTACTTCTCCCTTTGCAATATTCACTGTAGTTATAGGCTCAATCATATGTTTCAACCTTGTCTGGTGTGGTGGAGCGTGCCAGTGGACCCGGGGAAAGGGAAACGTCAACATTGGGTAAATATTTATCAGAAGTAATGCTCACCTTTTTGTTGCATTTCACCCAAAGATTCACATCCCTCGTGGCTTTATTTTCTACATCAATTGTCGGGTGGCTTCTTTCTATCAGGTCAGATAACATTTTAACTTTAAAAAGAAAAACTATGTTTGTTTTAATGACAAACACTGAAGCTGATTACAAAAACAATTGTGAAACAGCTAGCTAGCCTAGCTATTCAGATTGGAGGTAACCATTGTAACCAACAAATATGCTCATTTATTTCAGTGTTCCAGAAGAAGGTCTTTGGTTTACCGGTCGACCTCCGGAATCAGTACAAGATGGCACAGCCTACCTCTGCAGTCTGCATTGAGAAGATGGACTCAATGGAGGATTTCGAGAAAGAGGAGCAACGGCTGTGAGACAAAGAAGCCTTTGATACCCTGGTAGGTTTTACAAGTCTGAAGTCGTGTTGTTCCGATACCAACATTTCGACTTTATCAAGTTGGTAACCTCGGAGTGTTGATAGTCTCAGATCTGACTTTCATCAAAGCTGGCACCAAGGCATTAAACATCTGCAGCTCATCCAGAACGCTGCTGCTGGAGTTTTAACCCGGACTAAGAGATCTGAACACATCACAGCAGCTTTAAAATCTTTACTCTGGCTTCCAGTCAGTCACAGAATAGATTTTAAAAGCCTGCTGATGGTTTACATCTGTGATCTGTTCAGAGAATATAAAGCCAGCAGAGCTCTTAGATCCAAGGACTCAGGTCAGCTGGTCCAGTCCAGAGTCCAGACTAAACATGGAGAAGCAGCATTTAGCTGTTATGCTGCAAACAAGTGGAACAAACTGCCAGTGGAGATTAAACTTTCACCAAATGGAGACATTTTTAAATCCAGGTTAAAAACATTTCTGTTCTCATGTGTCTATGCATGAAATCTGCACGATATCTTTGAACTTATCTGGACTGTTGCTTGTTTTTAAATTCATTTAAATTGTTTTATTAGTTTCTCTTTATATTCTTTTATGTATTTTTAATGCTTCTTCCACTCCCTGCTGCAATGCTTTTATTTTATGTAAAGCACTTTGAACTGTTTTGTACATGAAATGTGCTACAAATAAACTTGACTTTGATTTTGATCATGTTCTTACTTCAACAGGTGAAGAAAATAGCCAAAATTGGTGGGAAGAGCACCAAGGACTGTGTCCACAAAGTTCTTGACGGGTATGTTTCCACATAAAGTATATGTTTAATGTTTGTGTTGTAGGGGCCTTTTCAATGTTTGAACTTTTTTTCCTGGCTGTGGACCAGCCTGCATGTTTTCATTAGCAGCAGGGATGTCCCGATCAGGTTTTTTTGCCTCCGAGTCATTTGATTTTGAGTGTCTCCCGATCCGATACTCCTGCAGGACATTTAAAAAATAAGAACGGCGAAGAAACAGATCCAGGATGTCCCTGATTCTTTATTTTATTCACTTATTTTATCATTTAACACTTATAAACGGAGCACTTCTGTGAGGCAGCGTGAACAGCAAAAGTAATCAAGTCATAAACAAATTCTTCACCTTGTAGTTTAGTGCAACAATGTCTGATATAAAAACCAGCAGCAGCTCAGCTTGAAATAAATAACTTTATTTTTCTTTAGACTAGGGATGTCGAAATTTAAAATTTTGTTGCTCAGAAACTATGCTCAGCTATGTAGCTGATAGTGTTGTTTTACACGTGCATATGACACTGTAGCTGCTGTCCTCAGAGTTGTATTATATTCTTTTATTAATGATAGACATTACCCCAGTTTTCACACTTTTGTTTGTATTTTAATTGTTCTTATATAATCACTCAGGACTAACCCTATTGTTGTAGGACAGACCCAAGAGGTGTCATTTTCAGGGCTGGGCAACGATTAAAATGTTTAATCTAATTAATCACATGATTTCCCTGATTAATCACGATTATAAATTAATCCAAAAGTAGTGTATAGCTTTTAGCATTTAGCTTTATTTGAAATGTGCTGCCATATGAATGAAAGTGCCATAACATTATCTATTTATATATATATATATATATATATATATATATGATGGATCCTAAAACTAACAACAATAGAAATGGAAAATCCTGTCGGTCCAACATGGTCATCTTTGGCTCCTCCATCCTCCTTCCCTGCAGACCAGAAACAGGTGTGAGTATCAGGTGATGAGTGAAGAACACAACAGAAATATGAATAATAACGATAATAAGACTTATCTTTTGATTCTAAAAGCTGAACAGCTTAACTCTACAGCTTGTTGTTCAGCTTTTAGATAAGCATGTCTTTTGAAGTCTTTCCTCATCAGATACAGAAGCTGTTTAACTTCCACATTTTCATCCTTTCCATCTGTCACATCCTCTGGATTCAGATGATGAGGGCCTCTGCCTCTGACTGCCACCCAATCCACAAAGAGAACATTTATCAACACTTCACATGCAGTTACTCTGATGACCGCCCTTCAAAAGTAATTAGAAAGTTTATCTTTGAAAGAAAACAGACTCGTAACATGTGGAAATGTGGATTTTATTCTATAATGTGGCTTAAATATTTACAGAAGTCCTTAATATGCAACATGTGATTGTAACCATGTTTTTCAATCGTGCCAACTTGTTAAAAAGGGCATAAGATGTCTCCTTTAAAGAGTCCGGGTGTGTTAGAGCGCCACCTGCTGCTCATGCTGCTGCTCGGGCAGGTTTTAACCTCATTTCTCCATCAGAGTTGCAGTCGGAGACAGTTAATGATGATGTTCTGGTTGCTTCTAAATGTATGGAGTTTATTATGTGTCAATAAGCAAGCGTACGAAGCAGCTCTGGCCACAGCAGCTACTCTGCTTCTGATTGGTTCTAAAAACGTCAACAACGGCACGAAGGAATACGATCTCTGGAGAATGGCAAAATGCAGTCCGAGGTAAGGACATGTCTATAGTTTACGATTAAGTTCATTTCAACAATATTTTAACAGTTGTAACTATTCTAAAAACGCCGTTGTTGACGTTTTTAGAGCCAATCAGAAGCAGAGTAGCTGCTGTGGCCAGAGCTGCTTCGTACGCTTGCTTAGCTGTCCGTCAAACACAAATAAGCCAATAGGAATGCCCCCGTCGAAAGCGCACCCACCAGGCACGTTTGTGTCAAAACCGCAAACAAAAAGTCAGGGAGCGCAACCGAGAAAGCTGGAGACATAGTCAAAGAAAACGACAACAACCAAAACTGAGAAGGAGGTGAAGGCAAATATTTTACACAATTTCAGTTTTGTTTTTTAATTGCAATCATGTATTTTTTTTTTGAATTTGTTTTTTTTTGTTTGACTTTTTTAAATTTAGTTTTTGAATTGATATATTTTGCTTGCTCTTATAAAAGTCTTCTTTAAACTTATTGACACAAAATAAACTCCATATAAATGCAGGACGTCGGTCCAGATTCACAGCTGCTTCAACAGTTTCTGATGAAACAGCTTTTATATTCCTCTGAAACCCCCGTGAATCCTGCTCATCCTTTACATTCAGACTGAAACTGAAATAAAAACACATTTGATCAACAAACAGTTGAGTTTTATTATTTAAAAACAGCAGGATCAGTGGTACAGCGGGCCTTGTTGGTGAGGCCAACTGCAGAGGGGAAGAAGCTGTTCTGGTGGGAGGTCTTGAGGCAGGCTGGTACGTGGCAGAATGTCTCCAGTGAGGTGTTGAAGATGCCTGTGAACACCGGCTTAAATCTGCCTCTGGCCCCACTCCTGAACGCCTCCTCCTTCACCAGCCTTAGCTGTCTGAGCTTCGCTGTGAACCAAGGCTTGTGGTTGTTGTACCTCACTGTGGTGCGTGATGCTACACAGCTGCCCTCAGAGGAGACATTTCAACATCTGGTTCAGCTGCTTCTTCTGCTGGAGGCGGACATGGATGTCTTTTGTAGATCCAATCACCAACAGCACCAAGAACTATGAACAAAACTGCCAGTCGAACGATTAGTCCAAGAGATCCAGCTCCATCCTCTCCTCCTCCATCCTTCTTTCCATCCTCTCCTCCTCCATCCTTCTTTCCATCCTCTCCTCCTCCATCCTTCTTTCCATCCTCTCCTCCTCCATCCTTCTTTCCATCCTCTCCTCCTCCATCCTTCTTTCCATCCTCTCCTCCTCCATCCTTCTTTCCATCCTCTCCTCCTGCATCCTTCTCTCCTCCATCCTCGTCTCCTCCATCTCTTTCTCCATCCTCCTTCCCTGCAGGTCAGAAACAGGTGTGAGTATCAGGTGATGACTGAAGAACATTTCCTCTTCTAACTGCTCTCCCACATCATCTCACTGCACTCAGATCTGCCCTCTGAGGACATCACCTGCTTCGTCCCAGCTCCTTACGCACTTAAAACTTTGAATTGTTTGTACATGAAATGTGCTATATAAATAAATTTGATTTGACTTATTTGTTTTCTAAATTGCCTTTTGTTTCCTAAATTGTCTTTGTTTCCTAACTCATCTTCACGTGTGTCTCTAACTTACCGCACTTACTCTGCACTAGTTATGCTCTTAGCTGTTTGGTTTTGGAAGGAAATGCACTTCTGATTTCTTGTGAGCTGAAGTTCTTTTGCCTACCGATGTTGAACACACTTCTTGTAAGTTGCTTTGGATAAAAGCGTCTGCAAAATGACCGTAATGTAATGTTCACTGCACTCTGACCAGCTGCTTTCTGCAGTCTCATCAGCAACATCTTTAGAAAACACCTGAAACATCTGATCTGAGATGTTTCACATCAACAACCAGGAAGCTGCTTCAGCTCTGATCCAGAGACAAACACAAACTCACCTGCTGGAGAAACTTTCAGGCTGATGGTGCTGATTGGATCACCGGATATCTTCCCATCATTTATTCCTTCCTGGGCGACTCGACACTCGTAAGTTCCGCTGTCGTTAGTCGTCACATTCTTCAGAATCAGAGACACGTTTCCATCCTTCATCTGTCTGTCCTGCAGATACACCCGGTCCTTAAAAGATGGATGCTGCTCTGCTGGTACAGGCTGACCATCACGGACGACAAAAACATGTTTATGACCCAGATCAGCTCTGCTCCACTCTCCAACTACGATGGTGTTGTTGTTGGGAACTCTACATGTCAGAATCACATCCTGTCCAGGTTCAGCTGTGATGTTTCTTTGACCTGCAGGAGAGGAAACAACACAGAGCAGAGAGGTTAAAGAGGTTAAAGAGGTCAAAGTGGAACTCTGAACTTCCACAGCAGAGACACCAGAGAGACCACGCTGCTCTGAGCTGGTTTACTCTCTAAAACCCGACAGGATCAGCTTTTATCAGAGGATTAAAGGGACATTACAAAGCTGGAACCAGGTGCAAACAGTTTTCTGCTTTTAGAGTGAGAACAATGATCTGATTATTCTGTAAAAACTGCCAATAATCAGCAGAAAGTGGCTCCACACAGAATCTGTGATGGAAGTCAGGAAGAAGTCAGAAATAAGACGATAATTACACCCACCCCCACTGAGAGGGTTCAGGTGTCTGACTGTAAACTGACATCATGATAAAAAAAGAAGCTCACAGGCTGCAGCTTAACATGAAGACTGACAGAATTTTAACAAACACTTAAACATTAAAAGTTAATAAATAAACAAGTTTCTTTTAGACTAACAAAGTGAGTAAAGCTGAGTCTCAGAGACGCTGCTAAAACACACGAGGCCTCACCCTGCAGCGTGTCGCCAACTTAAAAACACACCGGCATAAACAGAAGCTTTGTACACGTTGGTATTCTCACTATGTAAATCAGAATTATACTTTTCCTTCTTCACACCACAGATACAATCAGTTTGGTTTAACTTCACGACTAAAGCTCACCTGATGCAGCCAACACGAAGCCGACAGCCAGCAAAGTCAGCAGAGTCGGAACTCGTAGATGAGAAATTACAGAAAACATGTTCTGCTCTAAAACTGAAGCTTTTCTAAAAGTAAAATTTGCTATAAAACTCTATATGAAGAGGAACCTGTGCAGCGTTCTCTCACACGACTGCTCTCGGTGAAAAAACCGGGAAAATGAGACGACGATCATAAATTGGCGGCAAAGATGCGTAACTGCGTAACTACGTGACTGCGTCATTTCCTGACGACGTCAAGTGACGTTGAAACTAACTTTCCTGTTTCCGACGCAGGGATCTGAGAACATTTGTTCGACCTTTTGGACGGTTACAGGTCACTTTAACCACCTTCTCTCAATAATAAAACATGTTATTAAATCAGAAGAATCATCAATAACTCAAATATAATCAAATATCAGCTCCAATCTGAATTAAATCTTATATTAGATTAAATAACTTTATATTCTCACACACTCATCCACCAATAACTGCTGACACCTGCACCTGTACGTTGTCTTAACCACTAAAGTGTGTTTTCATCCTGAAATCGTCACATTCTCAGGTTCATAAGATGCATTCAGTCGGTGCTGCGCAGTTTAACTCAGAGGCTGAAAGTCATTACGCAGCTGGCCCAGTCTGAGGCTTTTTGCTGTAATTCTTCCTTCATTCTCTCTGCTCCCTTTTCTGTTAAATAAAGTCCTCTCACACACCTGAAAAGCCTTGAATTAATTTAAAAGATGAGTCCCACTGAAAACTGATTCTCTGTTCATCATAAAAACTGCCTCCATTCCTCTCTGTCAGCAGAAATATTAAGAATAATAATGACAATAAAACTAAGAATAAGACTTACCTTTGATTCAGAAAGCTCAGAGAGGATAGTGAACAACTTAACTCTCTGTGCCCAACCTACAGACTGATTGTGGGATGATACCTAATAGGTGTTCCTGTTCCTGTTCTTGCTTTATTTTCATCATGCAAAACTTGCTCGGCACAAATAGGCTGGGCAAGGGAACGGGTCCACATAGCTTGTTGCTCAGCTTTTAGATAACCATCTCTTTTGAAGTCTTTCCTCATCAGATACAGAAGCTGTTTAACTTCCACATTTTCATCGTTTCCATCAGTCACATCCTCTGGATTCAGATGATGAGGGCCTCTGTCTCTGACTGCCACCCAATCAACAGAAGTAATTACAGGTTTTATCTTTTTAAAGAAAAACAGACTCGTAACATTTAGAAATGTGGATTTTATTCTAAGTCCTTAATATGCAACATGTGAGCTGCTGATTGTGCTCATGTTTTAAAAGGTCCTGGTTCCACATAACATGGAGGACCAGGCGCCTCGTGTACAAAGACTTGTGTGGATTTCCTACTGAAACATGGCGTGCGCTCCGATACAGAAAACGTTGTATGTACAAAAATATCCGGATGTATGAATCTGTGCGTGGAATTGAGCGCACATGTCGGAGTACCCGACCCCTCCCTGTCCACGCCCCTATTTAAATATGAAAATTATATTCAAATGAGCCCTGCAGCTGCGATTCACCTCTCTCCACCATCAGAAAATAAAGTAAAAGTAAGCTGAGTAAGACGGGGAAAAAAATAATAAGTAGAGGTGCTACTTTCTGAAGTGGAGGCGCGCAAAAACGTGTTCTTTGGTACGCTGTCCTCCGGTATGAGCAGCAAACGTGAGAGGAGTGGGTGGGAGAGCCTGAGGCTGTTGATGCTATTAATGCTGGGGGGTCAAAGAGCTGCACACAAGCAGAGGTGAAGAAGAAGTGGTCCGACATTAAGGTGGAGGTGAAGCAGAGACTGGCTGCCCACCGCCGCAGTGTGGCCAAAACAGGCGGGGGGCGGGAGAAGAGGGGCCCACTACTGCCTCGTTTCCATTATGCAGTCCGGTACGGGTCGGTTCAGAGCGGTACGGGTCGGTTCAGAACGGTACGGGTCGGGTCGGTTCAGAGCAGTACGGGTCGGTTCAGAGCGGTACGGGTTGGTTCAGAACGGTACGGGTCGGTTCAGAACGGTACGGGTCGGTTCAGAGCGGTACGGGTTGGTTCAGAACGGTACGGGTCGGGTCGGTTCAGAGCGGTACGGGTTGGTTCAGAACGGTACGGGTCGGTTCAGAACGGTATGGTACGGGTCGGTTCAGAACGGTACGGGTCGGTTCAAAGCGGTACGGGTCGGTTCAGAACGGTACGGTACGGGTCAGTTCAGAACGGTACGGGTCGGTTCAGAACGGTACGGGTCAGTTCAGAACGGTACGGGTCAGTTCAGAACGGTACGGTACGGGTGGGTTCAGAACGGTACGGGTGGGTTCAGAACGGTACGGGTCGGTTCAGAACGGTACGGTACGGGTTGGTTCAGAACGGTACGGGTCAGTTCAGAGCGGTACGGGTCAGTTCAGAACGGTACGGGTCGGTTCAGAACGGTACGGTACGGGTGGGTTCAGAACGGTACGGGTGGGTTCAGAGCGGTACGGGTCGGTTCAGAACGGTACGGTACGGGTGGGTTCAGAACGGTACGGGTGGGTTCAGAACGGTACGGTACGGGTCGGTTCAGAACGGTACGGGTCGGTTCAGAGCGGTACGGTACGGGTCGGTTCAGAACGGTACGGGTCGGTTCAGAATGGTACGGTACGGGTCGGTTCAGAGCGGTACGGTACGGGTGGGTTCAGAACGGTACGGTACGGTACGGGTCGGTTCAGAGTGGTACGGTACGGGTCGGTTCAGAACGGTACGGGTCGGTTCAGAACGGTACGGGTGGGTTCAGAACGGTACGGGTCGGGTCGGTTCAGAACGGTACGGGTTGGTTCAGAATGGTACGGGTTGGTTCAGAACGGTACGGGTTGGTTCAGAACGGTACGGGTCGGTTCAGAACGGTACGGTACGGGTCGGTTCAGAACGGTACGGGTTGGTTCAGAATGGTACGGGTTGGTTCAGAACGGTACGGGTCGGTTCAGAACGGTACGGGTGGGTTCAGAGCGGTACGGGTCGGTTCAGAACGGTACGGTACGGGTGGGTTCAGAACGGTACGGGTGGGTTCAGTACGGTACGGGTCGGTTCAGAACGGTACGGTACGGGTCGGTTCAGAACGGTACGGGTCGGTTCAGAATGGTACGGTACGGGTCGGTTCAGAGCGGTACGGTACGGGTGGGTTCAGAACGGTACGGTACGGTACGGGTCGGTTCAGAGCGGTACGGTACGGGTGGGTTCAGAACGGTACGGGTCGGTTCAGAGTGGTACGGTACGGGTCGGTTCAGAACGGTACGGGTCGGTTCAGAACGGTACGGTACGGGTCGGTTCAGAACGGTACGGGTCGGTTCAGAACGGTACGGGTGGGTTCAGAACGGTACGGGTCGGGTCGGTTCAGAGTGGTACGGGTCGGTTCAGAACGGTACGGGTCGGTTCAGAACGGTACGGTACGGGTCGGTTCAGAACGGTACGGGTCGGTTCAGAACGGTACGGGTGGGTTCAGAACGGTACGGGTCGGGTCGGTTCAGAGTGGTACGGGTCGGTTCAGAACGGTACGGTACGGGTCGGTTCAGAGCGGTACGGGTTGGTTCAGAACGGTACGGGTCGGTTCAGAACGGTACGGGTCGGGTCGGTTCAGAGTGGTACAGGTCGGTTCAGAACGGTACGGGTCGGTTCAGAACGGTACGGTACGGGTCGGTTCAGAACGGTACGGGTCGGTTCAGAACGGTACGGGTGGGTTCAGAACGGTACGGGTCGGGTCGGTTCAGAGTGGTACGGGTCGGTTCAGAACGGTACGGTACGGGTCGGTTCAGAACGGTACGGGTGGGTTCAGAACGGTACGGGTCGGGTCGGTTCAGAGTGGTACGGGTCGGTTCAGAGCGGTACGGGTCGGTTCAGAACGGTACGGGTCGGTTCAAAGCGGTACGGGTTGGTTCAGAACGGTATGGTACGGGTCGGTTCAGAGCGGTACGGGTTGGTTCAGAATGGTACGGGTCGGTTCAGAATGGTATGGTACGGGTCGGTTCAGAACGGTACGGGTCGGTTCAAAGCGGTACGGGTTGGTTCAGAACGGTATGGTACGGGTCGGTTCAGAACGGTACGGGTGGGTTCAGAACGGTACGGGTGGGTTCAGAACGGTACGGGTCGGTTCAGAACGGTATGGTACGGGTCGATTCAGAACGGTACGGGTGGGTTCAGAACGGTACGGTACGGGTTCAGAACGGTACGGGTCGGTTCAGAACGGTACGGGTCGGTTCAGAACGGTACGGTACGGGTCGGTTCAGAACGGTACGGGTCGGTTCAGAGCGGTACGGTACGGGTCGGTTCAGAACGGTACGGGTCGGTTCAGAATGGTACGGTACGGGTCGGTTCAGAGCGGTACGGTACGGGTGGGTTCAGAACGGTACGGTACGGTACGGGTCGGTTCAGAGTGGTACGGTACGGGTCGGTTCAGAACGGTACGGGTCGGTTCAGAACGGTACGGGTGGGTTCAGAACGGTACGGGTCGGGTCGGTTCAGAACGGTACGGGTTGGTTCAGAATGGTACGGGTTGGTTCAGAACGGTACGGGTCGGTTCAGAACGGTACGGGTGGGTTCAGAGCGGTACGGGTCGGTTCAGAACGGTACGGTACGGGTGGGTTCAGAACGGTACGGGTGGGTTCAGTACGGTACGGGTCGGTTCAGAACGGTACGGTACGGGTCGGTTCAGAACGGTACGGGTCGGTTCAGAATGGTACGGTACGGGTCGGTTCAGAGCGGTACGGTACGGGTGGGTTCAGAACGGTACGGGTTGGTTCAGAACGGTATGGGTCGGTTCAGAACGGTACGGTACGGGTCGGTTCAGAACGGTACGGGTTGGTTCAGAATGGTACGGGTTGGTTCAGAACGGTACGGGTCGGTTCAGAACGGTACGGGTGGGTTCAGAGCGGTACGGGTCGGTTCAGAACGGTACGGTACGGGTGGGTTCAGAACGGTACGGGTGGGTTCAGTACGGTACGGGTCGGTTCAGAACGGTACGGTACGGGTCGGTTCAGAACGGTACGGGTCGGTTCAGAATGGTACGGTACGGGTCGGTTCAGAGCGGTACGGTACGGGTGGGTTCAGAACGGTACGGTACGGTACGGGTCGGTTCAGAGCGGTACGGTACGGGTGGGTTCAGAACGGTACGGGTCGGTTCAGAGTGGTACGGTACGGGTCGGTTCAGAACGGTACGGGTCGGTTCAGAACGGTACGGGTCGGTTCAGAACGGTACGGTACGGGTCGGTTCAGAACGGTACGGGTGGGTTCAGAACGGTACGGGTCGGTTCAGAACGGTACGGTACGGGTCGGTTCAGAACGGTACGGGTTGGTTCAGAATGGTACGGGTTGGTTCAGAACGGTACGGGTCGGTTCAGAACGGTACGGGTGGGTTCAGAGCGGTACGGGTCGGTTCAGAACGGTACGGTACGGGTGGGTTCAGAACGGTACGGGTGGGTTCAGTACGGTACGGGTCGGTTCAGAACGGTACGGTACGGGTCGGTTCAGAACGGTACGGGTCGGTTCAGAATGGTACGGTACGGGTCGGTTCAGAGCGGTACGGTACGGGTGGGTTCAGAACGGTACGGTACGGTACGGGTCGGTTCAGAGCGGTACGGTACGGGTGGGTTCAGAACGGTACGGGTCGGTTCAGAGTGGTACGGTACGGGTCGGTTCAGAACGGTACGGGTCGGTTCAGAACGGTACGGTACGGGTCGGTTCAGAGTGGTACGGGTCGGTTCAGAACGGTACGGGTGGGTTCAGAACGGTACGGGTCGGGTCGGTTCAGAGTGGTACGGGTCGGTTCAGAACGGTACGGGTCGGTTCAGAACGGTACGGTACGGGTCGGTTCAGAACGGTACGGGTCGGTTCAGAACGGTACGGGTGGGTTCAGAACGGTACGGGTCGGGTCGGTTCAGAGTGGTACGGGTCGGTTCAGAACGGTACGGTACGGGTCGGTTCAGAGCGGTACGGGTTGGTTCAGAACGGTACGGGTCGGTTCAGAACGGTACGGTACGGGTCGGGTCGGTTCAGAGTGGTACGGGTCGGTTCAGAACGGTACGGGTCGGTTCAGAACGGTACGGTACGGGTCGGTTCAGAACGGTACGGGTCGGTTCAGAACGGTACGGGTCGGGTCGGTTCAGAGTGGTACGGGTCGGTTCAGAACGGTACGGTACGGGTCGGTTCAGAACGGTACGGGTGGGTTCAGAACGGTACGGGTCGGGTCGGTTCAGAGTGGTACGGGTCGGTTCAGAACGGTACGGTACGGGTCGGTTCAGAGCGGTACGGGTCGGTTCAGAACGGTACGGGTCGGTTCAGAACGGTACGGGTGGGTTCAGAACGGTACGGGTCGGGTCGGTTCAGAACGGTACGGGTTGGTTCAGAATGGTACGGGTTGGTTCAGAACGGTACGGGTTGGTTCAGAACGGTACGGGTCGGTTCAGAACGGTACGGTACGGGTCGGTTCAGAACGGTACGGGTTGGTTCAGAATGGTACGGGTTGGTTCAGAACGGTACGGGTCGGTTCAGAACGGTACGGGTGGGTTCAGAGCGGTACGGGTCGGTTCAGAACGGTACGGTACGGGTGGGTTCAGAACGGTACGGGTGGGTTCAGTACGGTACGGGTCGGTTCAGAACGGTACGGTACGGGTCGGTTCAGAACGGTACGGGTCGGTTCAGAATGGTACGGTACGGGTCGGTTCAGAGCGGTACGGTACGGGTGGGTTCAGAACGGTACGGTACGGTACGGGTCGGTTCAGAGCGGTACGGTACGGGTGGGTTCAGAACGGTACGGGTCGGTTCAGAGTGGTACGGTACGGGTCGGTTCAGAACGGTACGGGTCGGTTCAGAACGGTACGGTACGGGTCGGTTCAGAACGGTACGGGTCGGTTCAGAACGGTACGGGTGGGTTCAGAACGGTACGGGTCGGTTCAGAACGGTACGGTACGGGTCGGTTCAGAACGGTACGGGTTGGTTCAGAATGGTACGGGTTGGTTCAGAACGGTACGGGTCGGTTCAGAACGGTACGGGTGGGTTCAGAGCGGTACGGGTCGGTTCAGAACGGTACGGTACGGGTGGGTTCAGAACGGTACGGGTGGGTTCAGTACGGTACGGGTCGGTTCAGAACGGTACGGTACGGGTCGGTTCAGAACGGTACGGGTCGGTTCAGAATGGTACGGTACGGGTCGGTTCAGAGCGGTACGGTACGGGTGGGTTCAGAACGGTACGGTACGGTACGGGTCGGTTCAGAGCGGTACGGTACGGGTGGGTTCAGAACGGTACGGGTCGGTTCAGAGTGGTACGGTACGGGTAGGTTCAGAACGGTACGGGTCGGTTCAGAACGGTACGGTACGGGTCGGTTCAGAACGGTACGGGTCGGTTCAGAACGGTACGGGTGGGTTCAGAACGGTACGGGTCGGGTCGGTTCAGAGTGGTACGGGTCGGTTCAGAACGGTACGGGTCGGTTCAGAACGGTACGGTACGGGTCGGTTCAGAACGGTACGGGTCGGTTCAGAACGGTACGGGTCGGGTCGGTTCAGAGTGGTACGGGTCGGTTCAGAACGGTACGGTACGGGTCGGTTCAGAGCGGTACGGGTTGGTTCAGAACGGTACGGGTCGGTTCAGAACGGTACGGTACGGGTCGGGTCGGTTCAGAGTGGTACGGGTCGGTTCAGAACGGTACGGTACGGGTCGGTTCAGAACGGTACGGGTGGGTTCAGAACGGTACGGGTCGGGTCGGTTCAGAGTGGTACGGGTCGGTTCAGAACGGTACGGTACGGGTCGGTTCAGAACGGTACGGGTGGGTTCAGAACGGTACGGGTCGGGTCGGTTCAGAGTGGTACGGGTCGGTTCAGAACGGTACGGTACGGGTCGGTTCAGAGCGGTACGGGTCGGTTCAGAACGGTACGGGTCGGTTCAAAGCGGTACGGGTTGGTTCAGAACGGTATGGTACGGGTCGGTTCAGAACGGTACGGGTGGGTTCAGAACGGTACGGGTGGGTTCAGAACGGTACGGGTCGGTTCAGAACGGTATGGTACGGGTCGATTCAGAACGGTACGGGTGGGTTCAGAACGGTACGGTACGGGTTCAGAACGGTACGGGTCGGTTCAGAACGGTATGGTACGGGTCGGTTCAGAACGGTACGGGTCGGTTCAGAACGGTATGGTACGGGTCGGTTCAGAACGGTACGGGTCGGTTCAAAGCGGTACGGGTTGGTTCAGAACGGTATGGTACGGGTCGGTTCAGAACGGTACGGGTGGGTTCAGAACGGTACGGGTGGGTTCAGAACGGTACGGGTCGGTTCAGAACGGTATGGTACGGGTCGATTCAGAACGGTACGGGTGGGTTCAGAACGGTACGGTACGGGTTCAGAACGGTACGGGTCGGTTCAGAACGGTACGGGTCGGTTCAGAACGGTATGGTACGGGTCGGTTCAGAACGGTACGGGTGGGTTCAGAACGGTACGGTACGGGTCGGTTCAGAACGGTACGGGTCGGTTCAGAGCGGTACGGTACGGGTCGGTTCAGAACGGTACGGGTCGGTTCAGAATGGTACGGTACGGGTCGGTTCAGAGCGGTACGGTACGGGTGGGTTCAGAACGGTACGGTACGGTACGGGTCGGTTCAGAGTGGTACGGTACGGGTCGGTTCAGAACGGTACGGGTCGGTTCAGAACGGTACGGGTGGGTTCAGAACGGTACGGGTCGGGTCGGTTCAGAACGGTACGGGTTGGTTCAGAATGGTACGGGTTGGTTCAGAACGGTACGGGTTGGTTCAGAACGGTACGGGTCGGTTCAGAACGGTACGGTACGGGTCGGTTCAGAACGGTACGGGTTGGTTCAGAATGGTACGGGTTGGTTCAGAACGGTACGGGTCGGTTCAGAACGGTACGGGTGGGTTCAGAGCGGTACGGGTCGGTTCAGAACGGTACGGTACGGGTGGGTTCAGAACGGTACGGGTGGGTTCAGTACGGTACGGGTCGGTTCAGAACGGTACGGTACGGGTCGGTTCAGAACGGTACGGGTCGGTTCAGAATGGTACGGTACGGGTCGGTTCAGAGCGGTACGGTACGGGTGGGTTCAGAACGGTACGGTACGGTACGGGTCGGTTCAGAGCGGTACGGTACGGGTGGGTTCAGAACGGTACGGGTCGGTTCAGAGTGGTACGGTACGGGTCGGTTCAGAACGGTACGGGTCGGTTCAGAACGGTACGGTACGGGTCGGTTCAGAACGGTACGGGTCGGTTCAGAACGGTACGGGTGGGTTCAGAACGGTACGGGTCGGGTCGGTTCAGAGTGGTACGGGTCGGTTCAGAACGGTACGGGTCGGTTCAGAACGGTACGGTACGGGTCGGTTCAGAACGGTACGGGTCGGTTCAGAACGGTACGGGTGGGTTCAGAACGGTACGGGTCGGGTCGGTTCAGAGTGGTACGGGTCGGTTCAGAACGGTACGGTACGGGTCGGTTCAGAGCGGTACGGGTTGGTTCAGAACGGTACGGGTCGGTTCAGAACGGTACGGTACGGGTCGGGTCGGTTCAGAGTGGTACGGGTCGGTTCAGAACGGTACGGGTCGGTTCAGAACGGTACGGTACGGGTCGGTTCAGAACGGTACGGGTCGGTTCAGAACGGTACGGGTGGGTTCAGAACGGTACGGGTCGGGTCGGTTCAGAGTGGTACGGGTCGGTTCAGAACGGTACGGTACGGGTCGGTTCAGAACGGTACGGGTGGGTTCAGAACGGTACGGGTCGGGTCGGTTCAGAGTGGTACGGGTCGGTTCAGAACGGTACGGTACGGGTCGGTTCAGAGCGGTACGGGTCGGTTCAGAACGGTACGGGTCGGTTCAAAGCGGTACGGGTTGGTTCAGAACGGTATGGTACGGGTCGGTTCAGAGCGGTACGGGTTGGTTCAGAATGGTACGGGTCGGTTCAGAACGGTATGGTACGGGTCGGTTCAGAACGGTACGGGTCGGTTCAAAGCGGTACGGGTTGGTTCAGAACGGTATGGTACGGGTCGGTTCAGAACGGTACGGGTGGGTTCAGAGCGGTACGGGTGGGTTCAGAACGGTACGGGTCGGTTCAGAACGGTATGGTACGGGTCGATTCAGAACGGTACGGGTGGGTTCAGAACGGTACGGTACGGGTTCAGAACGGTACGGGTCGGTTCAGAACGGTATGGTACGGGTCGGTTCAGAACGGTACGGGTCGGTTCAGAACGGTATGGTACGGGTCGGTTCAGAACGGTACGGGTGGGTTCAGAACGGTACGGGTGGGTTCAGAACGGTATGGTACGGGTCGGTTCAGAACGGTACGGGTGGGTTCAGAACGGTACGGTAC
The DNA here is from genome assembly GCF_027942865.1 of Odontesthes bonariensis. Taxonomy (NCBI): domain Eukaryota; kingdom Metazoa; phylum Chordata; class Actinopteri; order Atheriniformes; family Atherinopsidae; genus Odontesthes; species Odontesthes bonariensis. The sequence goes on along the minus strand of NC_134507.1, from coordinate 3,146,204 downwards.
GGGTGGGTTCAAAACGGTACGGTACGGTACGGGTGGGTTCAGAACGGTACGGGTTGGTTCAGAACGGTACGGGTGGGTTCAGAACGGTACGGTACGGGTGGGTTCAAAACGGTACGGTACGGTACGGGTGGGTTCAGAACGGTACGGGTGGGTTCAGAACGGTACGGGTTGGTTCAGAGCGGTACGGTACGGGTGGGTTCAGAACGGTACGGGTCGGTTCAGAGCGGTACGGGTTGGTTCAGAGCGGTACGGTACGGGTGGGTTCAGAACGGTACGGGTGGGTTCAGAACGGTACGGGTCGGTTCAGAGCGGTACGGGTTGGTTCAGAGCGGTACGGTACGGGTGGGTTCAGAACGGTACGGGTGGGTTCAGAACGGTACGGGTCGGTTCAGAACGGTACGGTACGGGTGGGTTCAGAACGGTACGGTACGGTACGGGTGGGTTCAGAACGGTACGGGTTGGTTCAGAACGGTACGGTACGGGTTGGTTCAGAGCGGTACGGGTTGGTTCAGAACGGTACGGTACGGGTTGGTTCAGAACGGTACGGGTCGGGTCGGTTCAGAGTGGTACGGGTCGGGTCGGTTCAGAACGGTACGGGTTGGTTCAGAACGGTACGGGTGGGTTCAAAACGGTACGGGTGGGTTCAGAACGGTACGGGTCGGGTCGGTTCAGAACGGTACGGGTTGGTTCAGAGCGGTACGGGTTGGTTCAGAACGGTACGGGTGGGTTCAGAACGGTACGGGTGGGTTCAGAACGGTACGGGTCGGGTCGGTTCAGAGCGGTACGGGTTGGGTCAGAGTGGTACGGGTTGGTTCAGAGTGGTACGGGTCGGGTCGGTTCAGAGTGGTACGGGTCGGGTCGGTTCAGAACGGTACGGTACGGGTCGGTTCAGAACGGTACGGGTGGGTTCAGAACGGTACGGGTCGGGTGGGTTCAGAACGGTACGGGTCGGGTCGGGTCGGTTCAGAGCGGTACGGGTCGGGTCGGTTCAGAGTGGTACGGGTCGGGTCGGTTCAGAACGGTACGGTACGGGTTGGTTCAGAGCGGTACGGGTTGGTTCAGAACGGTACGGGTGGGTTCAGAACGGTACGGGTCGGGTCGGTTCAGAACGGTACGGGTCGGGTCGGTTCAGAGCGGTACGGGTCGGGTGGGTTCAGAGCGGTACGGGTTGGTTCAGAACGGTACGGGTCGGGTGGGTTCAGAACGGTACGGGTCGGGTCGGTTCAGAGCGGTACGGGTCGGGTCGGTTCAGAGTGGTACGGGTCGGGTCGGTTCAGAACGGTACGGTACGGGTTGGTTCAGAGCGGTACGGGTTGGTTCAGAACGGTACGGGTGGGTTCAGAACGGGTCGGGTCGGTTCAGAGCGGTACGGGTCGGGTCGGTTCAGAGCGGTACGGGTCGGTTCAGAACGGTACGGTACGGGTTGGTTCAGAGCGGTACGGGTTGGTTCAGAACGGTACGGTACGGGTCGGTTCAGTACGGTACGGGTTGGTTCAGAACGGTACGGGTTGGTTCAGAACGGTACGGGTTGGTTCAGAGCGGTACGGGTTGGTTCAGAACGGTACGGGTGGATTCAGAACGGGTCGGGTCGGTTCAGAGTAGTACGGGTCGGGTCGGTTCAGAGCGGTACGGGTCGGTTCAGAACGGTACGGTACGGGTTGGTTCAGAGCGGTACGGGTTGGTTCAGAACGGTACGGTACGGGTCGGTTCAGTACGGTACGGGTTGGTTCAGAACGGTACGGTACGGGGCGGGTCGCTTTGGGGTCAGCTTGCGTTCCCACTGTACAAAGGGGACCCTCATATCAGGGGTGGGCGGAGCCGAAGCGTAAATAGCAAAAAACAGAAAATAACAAATAACATCCATAATGTGGAACCACCTCCGAGCTTCTTCAGCTTAATGCGACACCGGCTCGCGGTCCAGTTGAAACCACTCTCTGCCATTTCTGCGGCGATAAGCTGGGAAACTTGTTGGTTTGGCACGGCGCCATTGAGCTCCCGCTGCACAGCCTCCTCACCAACACCGGAGAGCAGAGCCTGGAACCGGTCCCGTGGGCTCGGTACCGCGGTTCAGTGTATTCAAGATGGCTTCAGCCCCGGTTCATGTCCCCGTTCTACACGTATTATACGTTACGAACTGCTCTCGTTTTTTGATATTCAGAGTTTTGGATTATTCTGTCATGGAGCAACCATCGAGGAAGCGTTCTAAAGTGTGGGAATATTTCAACCCAAACAGTTCCTGGTCACACCAGCCTCTTCTGTTCCCTGTGACAGAGTATTTTCCAAAGCTGGAGAAACTGACTCAAAAAAAAAAGAAACCGTTTGAGCCCTTCTCCTGTGCAAAAGCTACTTTTCTTGAATAAAAGCACCTGAAGTAACACAAGCACCCTCTTTATTACACCAAGCACACTCCCAAAGAAAATATGAATGACAAACCAAAGATTTTCTCATTGTTTTTAAATTATTATTGTTTCATGGGTAAAATCAATCTTTAATGAGGTACTAAAAACACGTGTACAACACACATACATACATAAGTGTTATTACAGTGTTATTATATACACAAGAGCTGCATCACATTCGCAGGACTTCATTTGGTGCAGCAATTGCTGCCGCCAGTAGATGTCACCCAAGGGACTTGAATGAAGCTTCGGGTAGTGAACCACTTTATGACACAATGCTTCAAAAAGCCTCATTTTGCCATCACTAATTCAAACCCTGGTTTGGGTTAGGGGGTAATGAGAGTATAGAGGGTGGCAGAGGTGGAGGCAGGACAAGACACACCAGCAGATTCAGCAGACAAACTCACTTAAACAGTCCTACAGTCACTAAGAATGCCAGCAGAAACAAAGCCATACAGGCCAACTCGCCTAAAATGGCCGCCTGTTTTCAAAAGGATCACATGGGCCACACAATAAATTTAAATATCTTGGACTTCTTCTTTGATTCTTCCAAAAGTCTGTTTACCCTAAGTGCTCCCCCTGCTGGGCCCCCAGCTGCTATTGCTTCTTCTAATCCAAATCCACTGGCTGGATTTTACTGCCTCATCTGACACTTCCTTCACTATGTTCCTCACACTCTGTCCACTTACACCCAGCTCCCTCAACAATGAGACAACAGACTTTGCAACAAATCCTCTACATCCTACTTCCACTGGACAGATTCTAACTTTCCATCCTCGCTGCTCTGCTTCTGCCCCCAACTCTACATACCTAAGCTTTTTCCTTTCATATGCTTCTGCTACTAATTCCTCCCAAGAAACAGTCAGCTCTATGAAATTCTACTCCTAGACCACAAGACTATATCAGGCCTTAGATTTGTAGAGGCTATCTCCTGGGGAACAACAAGCTTATTTCCTAAATCTACCTGCATCTCCCAATCACAAGCATCCTCCAAGCTGCCGTGCCTCCTTATCGTCTTATTAACTTTCTCCCCCTCTTGAACAAACTGAATTGCCCCTCTCTTCACCTTAGACCCTCCTAAGTTTAGGGTAGGCTCAGGAACGGATCCGCAAAACGGACCCGAATCGGAGTCCACTTGCACACCGGAACAGATCCAGATCAAGGATCCGGGTCGGATCCTCCCCGGACCCAATCCAGATCCACTCATTAAGTGCCACATTCGGCCCGGATCCGTTTTGGACTCATTTGGTCCAGAACCTTTATTTATTATGAATTTATTAACAAAATTAGATACAGATAAAAACTTGCTTCCCAACTAGAAATGACTTCATAAAAATCCCACCAGTTTAGCCTTATACACCTGAAAATGATTTATCGTGAAGCTGCTAAAGACCTAAAATTGGGTTATTATTACGAGTAAATTTCCAGTTTTGAGGCTGCACAGTGGTGCAGTTGGTAGCACTGTTGCAGGTGTTAGAATCCAGCCAGGGGTCTTTCTGTATGTGCTTTGCATGTTCTCCCTGTACATGCATGGGTTCTCTATGGGTACTTCATCTCCTCTGCTATCCATTGTGCTGTGCGGCTCTCCCTGCCTCCCTCATCCTCTATACCAGGACAGTAACCTTCCCCAACCCCCCTGGAGATATATGGGACATTAGAGTATGATCCTTGTGATCATACGATTGGTTGGATACAACCAATTAAGTGGAATTAAGTTCACTTAAAAGAGCTGGCACAAACACCAGATTGACCAACACATCACTACAAGTGGCTAATAAGATAATGGACATAAAAAACGTGAAAAAATGTGATGGACATTCTTAAATTTATTTATGAATACTCACATACTCATTTAAATGAAAAAAATAAAATAAACAAGAACTGGCCTAACATGTGCTGTGCTTAGACATGGTCAGCAGGGTGAACCTCGTGTGTTCTGCGTCTCCTTGAGGTTCCCCTATCTGCTGCCACGTTGAACCACCGGATGGCATGACGCAGACATCATGTTCAGTGGAAGCACGAGCGACAGGAGGTTTTCTGACAGAACACGATGGCTTCATGTTGGTTCAGTGGTTCAGAAAGCTTCGGTTTCTGCATCACTGGCAAAGATTCACAGACCAGGACATAGACGGCCTTTATTTTACAGCAGATAAGCAGGAAGTAGGCAGAGAGGAAGGAGGACCCGCAGCAAGGATCCCAGGCTGGGACCGGGACTCGGGGCCTGGGACCCGTGCCGGCCCTGTGAGGACCTACAGCTTCAGTTCATGGAGCTCCTGCACCAGCTGAGCTAAAGGCTCCTATTTTCTGTGTAAGTGTTGTACTTTAAAGTCTACAGCTGAGCTTCTCTTGCTCTCTTTTCTACCTGAAATCCACCTTTAACTGAGCTTGAAGTAGACTTTAAGTTAACTGTGTGAACACCAGCACAGAATCTGCATCAGTTAGACAGTGGCGCCAGCAGAAATAAATCCTAAGGGTGGCATACCCGACCAAAAAAAACACCTATTTATTGATTTACTGAATTTACAGTATATTCATATATTAAAACACTGATTTCTTATTATTGCTGTCACACTTTAATAATATTAACTAAATATATTTAGGTTATTCAACATGACAGAATACAATGACTGACACAAATTTGACAAGACTGTAATCAGGGTATGGGAGGTACCCTATATCACCACAAGATGGCGCCATTGCACAAAAACCTTGGACACAGTGTTCTAGCAGTTTAAGATTTATTAGTGCAATTAGTACCTACATTAATTTACTGGTCTTTGCCTTGAAAATCACTTCACTTAATGTTTAAATGAAAATCAATGCATTTGAACACACCCAAAATTGTTTTCATTACTCCTTTATTGTACGGTGCACAAATTTCACCTCATGTTCAAAACCATTTCTGCATTTCTGCATTTTTATACAAATAAGAGCAGAATATTTTATGTACAAATCAGAGCAGAATATTTTATGTATAAATCAGAGCAGGATATTTTAATACAAACTACAATTAGGTTTCTCGTGATGCTGTGCGTCTGACGTCATGACGTCTCCGCCTTCCCCAGAACCTTCTAGAACTTTCCAGAACTTTCTACCGGCAGTTGGGCTGCCCGCCACTCTCTCTGATCTGACAACTTAGGAAAGAAAATAGATGCCGAATTACCACCGCCTCCATCGTTTTTGAAGGTAAGTAAGAGGAAAAACAAATAATTTAATTGTAGTTGTTTAGTAAGTTTGGTTAGTTTAGTAAGTTCCCGCCGCGAACACCTGCTAGCATCCCAGACAGCTAGTTGGGCTAGTAACTCTCCTGCTCTCTGGGTTTAATATCCTAGCTTACAGTTGTGTATTCATACAGTGTTGGTGTTGGCTATAAATTAGCAAAACAAATATATATATATATATAAATAAATGGCTATAAATTAGCCCATTATCGCAGCAAGCTGGGTTTCGGTTCTCTTCTTCTCTACTTCGGGAGTGCGCATTTATACATGACCGTTGGTTCACATGCCTGTCGGCGACTCTGCGCGCACAGTTCATGCGGTCACGGCCATGGCTGATGTGGGGGGTCATAGATATGTATAGAATGACAAGATGTCTCGTCCGCGTTGCTGGGCAACGGAGTCGAACGTCCGCAGATGGCCGCCATCTTACCACAGGCAGCTCTCTCGCCGACAACATTGTGTTGATGGGGAAACATTCAAGACAACTTGCTTAATTCTCAAACGTTTAGGTTATTATAAACATCAAAGTAGTAAGCTAATTATCACACTAAAGACGAAGTCCATATTTATTTTTTTTAAATAAAAACGTAAATATTTCATGTTTATTTGCCCCATGACTCAACTTTATTTACCCCTTGGGATGACTCCCTCAGGGAAATTCAAGTCCCCAGTAGCTCCAAACACACACATAGGATCTCTATAAATCTAAAATACAGTATAATATAGAATAATTATTATAATATATAATTTAAATATAATTCATATAGAATAATCTAAAACAAAGTGTAAAAAAGAATATAGGCTATACAAGATATACAAGATCAGATTAAGATTAAGATCAGATTTATTGTCATGCATACATGCATACACACGGAATTTGTCCCAATTTTAACCCATCCAGGTTGGCACCTGTTTGACACACACATGCACATGCACATGCACATGCACAGGGTCACACTGTGCAAAGTGAAGAGAGTTAAATAAAATAAGTTAAAGCACTATGGTTGAGTTATTGCCCATATTGCACTACACTTGTGTTAATTACACATTGTATGCACATAGTCTGACCATAAATAGATAAGATATTGCACAGTAGTGACGTAAATTATTGCACAGATGACTGAATAAACAGGGTTCTAGCTAGGATGAAATTATAGCGGGGGGGGGGCAGCAAGACGATGACGACGTCTATGCGCTACACCGAAGCTTGTAGAGCGTTAATCCAACATGACAGCGGACACAACGTTACCGTTCGATGCAGCCTTAGAAAGTGTTTCGGAATAGATTCACCCTGGGGTCATTTGAACCGTGACATCCAGCCAAGTAGCCCACCCGAAGTTTTTCCAATCTTGGCTGAACATCAGCTGAGTTACTGAGTTATCCCGAATAGCTTAGTACAAGCGCTAACGGACCCTGGCAGTATCTCCAAAATTACCACACTAAAATCACATGCCATGACACCAAACTTCTACAGTAGTACAAATATGGTCTGTACTCACCAAACGATGCATTTGGAAGTTTGTTATTATCAACACAAGCCTGATAGCTTCTCTGCTGCTAAAGCTGCGTCGACCTCACTTCTGGGAGCTGGGAGCTTCAATGTAAGATGAGGGTTGATCTACTACTGTAGACAACAAAGCAAGGCTGCTCAATTTCTCCATTATTAAAATAAATTCACAACTCTACAACATAAAAATTCATGTAGAATATAGCATATAGGCCTCCTTTGTTGTCAATTTAAGTAGCTTAGAGCGCAAGTTTACTTTTATTTTACTTTTTTTTCTTCCTCGTCGAATTTCTGTCGTCATCTGGTATAAGTGATACAATTGGCTATGAATCGCGCGCAAAGCAGCATGGGAAATACCTGACGTCATTTGATAGACATTCGTAGCGCCCAATAAACGGCTCTAGGCATTCGTAAACCACGCCTCAAATACGAGAAAATGCACACCTAGTTCCCAGACCACCATCTCATCGAGATGTGGACGCGTCAGCCAGGCTACGAGATAAGAGTAATAGTGTCAGAGCAGATCACTTACCGTAACTATGGTTACCTCAGGTTTGACTGTCTCCCGGACATCTCACCCTGTGGTAAGATGGCCGACTTGTGCGGACGTTCTCAACTCAGACGTAACACATCTAGCCATTCTATACATATCTATGTGGGGGGTGATATTAATGATGATTTAACTGTGGTGTTTCCGGGAAGCGGGCATTTGCTTCCACCTGCGTTGCTTTCAAAGGACTTGAGGTTAACGGCGAAACCCCGCTGCACACGTCTCTGTCACGCCGCCATTTTGGTCCTTCCTGCACCGACTTCAACCCCCACCGGGAGCGTTGCAGAAGCGAGCGTTTAGCCCGCCAGACTTTCTTTACCTGCTCAGATTTGGAATACATATATTTAAGTACATAGATGCAGATGAACGCTGTAAACATGATGAAAGCCACAATATGATTGCACAAACTAACTCTGACATATCTGTAACCCTCAGGACTTCTGTACGGCAGAGCTTCCTTTGGTTCCTGTCAACCTCTCCAGAGGGGCGTCTGCTGATGGCAGAAGGATTATATGACCTCTGGCTGGGACCCTGGTCAGTTCCACAACCCTTGGCTTGGTGTCCAATGTGACGGCTCCCCCCAGCTGGCCCACTGTATTCTCAGCTCTCTGACTTCTTGTGCCAGAGGGACAGTCCTGTGTGGAGGCAGCCCAGGCAGCTGGTTTTATCTGTGAACCTGCATACTTTCACTTCAGCAACAACAAAGGTATGCAAGCCCAAAATAGTATAAGTAATGTCTCATTTTAACTTTATCTTAATTTAGTTTTACACAGAACAGGGATCAGTGAAATATAAATAAATAAATATATTTATATATTTATAAAATTAGAGAGGGCTGGCTACATTTGAATGAATTTTGTGTTTAAATGATTCACTTTATGTTGGTCAATGTGGCAAAAAAAAATCACATCATAATCTTATTCATGATATCCAAAAGCTGAGATGACATCTCGTCAATGTCGAATGAATTATAGAGAGTAATGTAAAATTAAATTCTGCTTTTGACAGACGGGATTATGAAAACTTGGAGAAGGATATTGAGCTTAAAATTGCTTCAGTGCTCCTTAAGTTGGAACACATCTTTCTTGTGTCTAATGCAGCTGTAGATGAGCTTTTACAGGAGTTAAACTTTTTGATTGGTTTTCTTTCTCTGCCAATTACCCAAAAAACTATTAGTGTACTCAGTGAGACAAACCCTGTTTAAAAAAAGCAATTGGAGATAAAGGTCTACTTTCCAGTGCTTGGAGGTGAAAAGCTTACTATAAGAGCCACTTTAATGTCGTGGAACCAGCGGAATATATATTTGACCGAAAGAATCTTAAGTTATTCTAATAGATTTCAATTTTAAAGTCTTTGCAGCAAATTCTTGACTGCCACACAATCTTGGATCAGGCTGTAGATTTGAAAACTGTAGATAATCAGCCTCAGAGAACTTGTGTGCACCTAAACAAAACTATCTTGGATGGTGGCTTCTTCAATGAAAATGGACTGTTGTCTCAGCAGGAAAGCATTTCATTGATATTATACATTGATTTGAAATATGTAATCTCCTTGGTCCATCCAGGAGGAAGCACAGAATTTGTGGTTTGCACTGGATTCTGGGTAATTCTGGGCGGCTTTAATCAAAAGTAATGATCTGAAGTGCTATGGGTATGAGAAAGTGTTAAAACCTTTAACTAACGATCTTGTAATTTTGGAACAGAGTGGGATATTTCTGTCAAAGCTGGGCAGAACAGTAAAAGGCACAGTTCAGGGTGTGGTCGCCGACAACCTTGGTGCACACAGTATTGCTGGATTTGTTGAAAACATCTCAGGGACATACGTATGTAGATTTTGCACAGCGGAAAGATCAGAGTTCCAGACTGAAGAAGTCAGCAGTGAAGTCTTTACTTTGAGAACTAAAGACATTCATGCAGATCATTTAGGAATCCTTGAGGAAAGCAAATTACCCAGTTATTATGGTGTGAAATCAGTGTATTTTGATGTTACCTCTGGGTTTCCACCAGACATTGTACATGATCTTTTTGAAGGAATTGTTCCCTTTTAACTTGCACTTTGCCTCAGTTTGTTAATAAAAAAAAAGTATTTCACATCGTGTACATTGAATGAAGTAATATCCTCTTTCAACTTTAAGTGGGCTGACGAAACAAATCGACCTGATCCTGTGGCTCTCAGTTCTGCATTCAAAAAAACTGTTGGGGGAAATGCACATGAGAGCTGGAGTCTAATTAGATTTTTGCCTTTGTTGATTGGGCAGAGTGTTCCCTGTGAGGAGCCTGCTTGGCAGATCTTAACAGACCTGAAGGACGTTGTTGATCTCGTTGTCAGTCCTGTTCATACCGAGGACTCCATCGCATATCTTGGTTTTAAGATCTCTGAGCACAGAATTAGGTTTCAAGAGGTTTTCCCAGACTGTGCGCTTAAACCAAAGCACCATTTCTTGGAACAGTATCCGTAAGTTTCGGCCACTGAATGTGATAAGTTCTTTTAGGAAGTGGGAAAACAAAACGTATTTATTTTACACTATAACAGGGTTCCCGCGGGGTCTTAAAAAGTCTTAAAAGCATTGAATTTATGAATTTGGAAATAATAGCTTAAAAAGACTTGAAAAAAGTCTTGAATTTTGATATCTGGGTCTTAAAATTTGTGCAGTAACTTCTCCGTATCGCATTCTCCTCGAACGTTTCATTTGTCAACTAGGCTACTATTATTTTGAAAAGCCTAAATAACGTAGCCTAAATGAAGAGTGGCGGAACCAATCATTGAGAACGCAACGCTGCCGCTACCGCTCCGCCCCGGGTCCGATCACATTGCTACAGCACTGACAGACCACAGCAACAAGCCAAGCAGAAGCGTGAAAAATCAAGGCAAATCTCAGCAGAAAACAAGAAAGTTTAACTTACGCCGTTATGTTGTTTTTCAACATTTGTTTGCGTTTCCTTGCTTCCCATTTCTTGCTGGGATTATGGGGAAATGTCGTAGAGTCTCACGCCAAGTCCTTCAAGCACATGAAAAATATCAAAGCGAAGGATCAAAGCGAAGGATCAAACTCCTTCCATCGCCGGGGTGTTTCAACCGGCCAACGCTAGCCAGTTAGCTATTAATGTATGAGCTAGCAGACACGTTAACTGTGAGTAGATCTGCAAACAGCTTTTGGGTCCACACCAACCATGAAAGCAGAGGTGTTCTGGACTCTTAACACAATCGCCAAACACCATTCATATAATGGAAACAAAGGTATTTCAGAGTTGTTTAAATGCATGTTCCCCGATTCCGCTGCCACAATTACTTGTGGTCCCGACAAAACGACGTACATAGCCAAGTTTGGTTTAGCTGTGTATATTAAAGAGGAACTGGTGTCCAAGGTAAACAAATCACCGTCCGTTCTTATGTTCGATGAGAGCCTCAACGAAACGACAAATTTTTTAGTTGATTTTCATTATTTATAGTTCTTTCTACTCCCCATATTCCCAGCATGGAATAAGTAGCTAGCTATCATAACCAATGTTAAAAAACAACTTAACTGTGTCAGTTAAACTTTTTTGTGGTCTGCTGAAATTTTCTTTGATTTTTCACACCTCTGTTTGACTTGTTGTCTGTGCTGTGGTGTTGTAGCGTTTACTACTACTATGCTGCAATGTTTCATCAATGCTTTACACAGTCCACACTTTCATTTGTTTGAGAAATAAATGAACAAATTTTTAAAAAAAAAAAAAAGTTTTTTTTTGCCGGTAGGTCTGTGAAATAGGTATTATTTTTTTATAAATGGTCTTAAAAAGGTCTTAAAAAGACTTAAATTTGACTTGAAGAAACCTGTAGAAACCCTGTGTAAGCCAAAATGGTCTGATGTCATCGATTTAGTAAAAATTGATTTAATGTCATCATTGTGATTTCTAAGAAATGTGTTGTAGAAGCTGTTCAGCAGTTTGGTTCCACGCAGGAATCAGACGGATCCCGAGGCTGTCCGCATTTCATCATATTTCATCAACCGTCCTCATGTATAATGCACGTGGTTCACCCACCGGGGGGGCAACCGCCATTCCACCATGCAAGCGTCCCGCCATTCCGATAAGGCTTTCCATATCAGGAAATGTGCGTCACTCAACAGGTGAGTCCCTTCTTCCTTTTGATGCATTTTACATGTTTTAAGACGTGTGTGCAGATGTGAAGCAGTCTTTAAAAGCCTAATTAAGTTTCATAGAACTGAGGTATAAAGAACCCCAAAAGCAAAGGAATGATATTCAAATAGTTTACCACACAAAAAGGAGCGACAAACCCTGTTCACTTATTGGTTTTAAACTGATAATAATAGGTTTTGGGCAGCCTAATACATGAAATTGGTTTTATTTGCAGCACCAGGACGTCCGACACAGGTGAGCTGTCACTGATGTCTGATCATAAGCGTTTTAGAGGAGGACAGGGGAGGAGATGGCTCCACAGTGGTGGTGATAGTAATGCTGTAATCAGACACTGGTTCAGGGTTCAGTTGTCCTGACCTGCAGTCCCCAGAGAATAGTAGCTTAGAATAGAAGGAACCAACTTATTCCAACTTTTTGTTGGAGTAAGTTGGTTCTGACATCTCAGTTATTCAGTCTCTGCATGTTAATGATGCTCACCTCTGTACCAGCTGACATGTTCTGGCTGGAACTAGTCAGTGATTTCAGGTGTGTAACTGGAGCGCTGGCATTGATGTCTGTAACTGAAATGATTAATGTTTTAGGGATTTTGGTGATAGATTATTAGAGTTGGTTTGTGAGGTTGTGGAGTTCCTGTAAAAAGTCTTTAATAGGCTATTAAAGGAAGTGTCGGAATGGCCAGATGTTTATAACAAATAAAACGTACCGTCATTCCGACCATAGGAGGAAAAAAGTGTCGGAATGAAGATTGATATAAAATTAAAGTGACAGTTTGAGGCCCATGGCGGGATGTAACCCACCGACCGAGATCCTCTGCCAATGACACCGTCTCTGCGCTCTCGTCCGAGCGCTCCTGCAGGGGTGAAGAAGTTCAGAGGACTTTGTGAAGGTTCCTACAGGGCGTATAATACGTGAGTGCAACGCTTCCATTCTGCTCTGTGGTGGTGTCACGAGTGGCCAGGTGGATATAATGGAATGTAAATGTGAAGTGGAAGATGGGAGGAGCAAGTTTACGCACTGTAGGTCCTGATTACACCGAGAAAAAGCAGCTCCGGAGGGCTGCAGATGTTGTCTCGCCTCGTTGTGACCCCCGACTGTCAGAGCAGACCGCCAGAGATGAAGCGGAGACGCTTTGAATGAGGACTGGATGAAGCTGCAGCAGCAGCTGTTGTTTCTCTCTGAGTTAGTGAGAAAGAAAAGTCTCTGCTGGACTTTATGTTGCTGCAGCTCCAACTCTGATGTTGCTGTGTGTGAGGACAGATTAATATGTGAGATATGAATGGGAGTGTCAGTGTTGGGTTGGGTGATAAAAGCTGACCTTTGAGCACCATAAACCCTGATATGAGGTCACCTGATCTCCTGTAAAGGAAAAGGGACCGAGGTGAACCAGATGCACACAGTTCAGGCTCCATTTTGAGTGGACAGCAGCAGGAAGAAACCTGAAGTCAGAATTAGGTGAGTGTGAACGACCTTCTTCTTATTTCACTGTCAGAGTCTCTGAGTGGGTTTCCTCTCTGTGGACTGCAGAGGAAGAAGAAGCAGAACTCAGCAGCTTGTTTCTGGTGTTGAAACGAAGCTGATCGGACGGCTCTGATACAAAGAACTGATCCAACTCGGGTGTAAAACCATCAAGTTTAGATTGTTTCAGCTTTCTGATTCACTGCTTAGTTCAGAGTGTTGGATGTGAGGCAGCTGTTGGTCTGACTGATGAAGAAGGCAACAACTTTCATCCTCCAGCAAAGATTTTCTTTCCTTTGGCGGCCATTTTCTCTGCTGAAGCTGCGTCACTGCTGGGGGACGCGTTGCTATGATCAGCACTTTGAGAACCTTTCTGTTCCTGAATCATTTCTACAGATTATGAGACGTCTCATCAGAAGCTGGATCAAGAAGGACAGAGCAGAGTCTGCAGCATCCAGCGGTCGCTCTACCAACAGGAACCCATCCAGACCTCCAGAACCATCAGACACAAAGTAAGAGAACTGCTCATGGGGGGGGGGGCAGCTTCTTATCTGGGATATCACCATGGCAACGTATACAGGCAACCCAAACAGGGTGTGAAGCAGGTTGGAAATATTCAGAGTGACTTTAACCTTATTTTTAGGTGATCTAGCTTAACTCACCCTAACAGCGGAGATGTTGTTGAGCTGTAGTAGGATGCTGGTTATCAGCCCAGGTTTTCTGACTCTGAATATGAGCGTGTTCATGAGGAGGTGGCATCAGCTGACCAATCACAACCTATCATTCTGTCAGCAGCAGCTGCTGCAGTGAAAGCTGGAAGGAAAGAAGGCAAAAAGGAAAAAGAATGCCAGCAGGAGGAGATGTGATCTGTGTGTGATGGTGTATTTTATTAAAGCACGTGAGGAGGTTTCACACTTATTCTGTCAGACTGAATTCTGCCTGTTTTAAATGAACCAAGTAAAGAACAAACAGAAAAGAGATTGAAAACGTTAGGGCGTATTCACACTTACCTCGTTTGGTCCGGACCAGATTTTTGTTGGTTCGGACCTTTTGGGATGGTCTGAATACAAACCACCGAACTCTGGTCCGGACCAAACAAGCGGACCGAGACCGAGCTGAAAGGTCGGACTCGGTCCGGATCAAACGAACCCTGGTGCGGATCTTTTGGAGGTGTGAAAGCAGACCGGACCTAATCCCAGACTTTTTGCTTTTTTGTACCTCGGGAGCATCCGTCATTTGTCTGCTGCTAGGTAACAGAACAGAGCTTCTAATTACTAGACCGGCTGTGGTAAAGCTAACGAAAGACCGAAAATAATATTTCTAGACCGAAAAGGAGTAGGGGACAAACGTGGGCCGAAGAGGAGACCCGTGCTCTTGTGGACGTTTGGGCAGATGCCCACATATCATGTTGATAAATTACTTGTACAGCAGCATAGTAATTACACAGTTGTGAAAATAGCAAAACATTGAAAAAACATATAGTTTTGATTATATTAAAAGCAATAACGGCACGGAAAGCGTCGATGACTACATTCACTTTTGAACTGAGCACTTTGTGTTGCGCGTGTCGATTCTGACCAATAGCCGAACGACTTCAGGGCGCGTGGCTTTGTTGACATATTTTGGTCCGTTTACTGAAATGTGCAGTCTGAAAGCGAACCGCACCAAAATGAAAAAAAAAGGTTCGGACCAAAGCAAGTGAACTATCGGACTTTCCTGGTGTGAATACGCCCTCAGAGGGCTTCTCTGTCTTCCAGCCTCTAAAATGCTTTTGAGTCATTAAATGACTGCAGTTTTTATTTATTTATGTATTTATTTTTTATTTATAGAGCACAATTCATACACAATGCAATTCAAAGTGCTTCACAGCTATATAAAATCACAAGAAGGCATTAAAAAGAAATAATAAAATAATAAAAATAAAAATAAAAAATAGATAAAATCAGAGAAATAAAAAAAGCATGATTTAAATTTTAAACAAAAAAGAAAGAAATAAGAACAATATAAAATCAGTAGTTAAAATGTGATAAAGTTTTGAGCTTTATTCAAACGCAGCTGAAAATAGGTGTGTCTTCAGCCTGGACTTAAATACACTGAGTGTTTCAGCTGATCTGAGGCTTTCTGGGAGTTTGTTCCAGACATGTGGAGCATAGAAGCTGAATGCAGCTTCTCCATGTCTGGTTCTGACTCTGGGAACTGATAGAAGACCGGATCCAGATGAGCTGAGGGGTCTGGAAGGTTCATACTGGGTCAGGAGGTCAATGATGCATTCTGGTCCTGGACCATTCAGAGCTTTATAGAGCAGCATCAGAACTTTAAAGTCTATCCTCTGATGGACAGGCAGCCGGTGTAAAGACCTCAGAGCTGGACTGATGGGGTCCACTTTTTTGGTCTTAGTGAGGACTCGAGCAGCAGAGTTCTGAATAAGCTGCAGTTTGTCTAACTGACTTTTTAGGTCGACCTGTAAAGATGCTGTTACAGTAATCAAGCTGACTGAAGATGAATGCATGGACTAGTTTTTCCAGGTCCTGCTGACACATCAGATCCTTTAACCTTGATATATTCTTAAGGTGATAGTAGGCTCACTTTGTTACTGCCTTAATGTGTTTTTCCAAATTTAGGTCTGAGTCCATCACTACACCCAGATTTCAGGCCTGGTTGGTAGTTTCTAGGTATAGATTGAAGCTCTGTGTTGACCTGTAATCGTTTACATCGTTTCTTTTGAAAAAAGCTGTTGGCAGGATGTCTAAACAGCAAGAGGAGGAGTTCAGCTGACGTAAGATGTCCTCCAAGTCTTTGCTGTTAATGGGTTGGAACTGTGTCATGGTGTTTAAACGGGTTTTCGGTGGAGACGGTACATATGCTGAACCTGCTGCTGATGCACCAACTGCTTGTCTAATATTTTGGATTTTGTCTCTGTGAAGAATTTGGCAAAGTCATTGCAGGCCATGGTGGAATGAAGTTCAGTTGCCTCTAACACAGGAGGGTTTGTTAGCCTGTCAGCTGTAGCCAATAAGGCCCGAGCATTAGGACTGTTTTTGGTGATGTCAGAGAAGTAGGACTTTCTTGCATTCCTTAGTTGTAAATTATAAGAGTGAAGTTTCTCTTTATAGATATTATAATGAACCTGGAGATTTGTTTTTCTCCATCTGCGCTCAGCTTTCCGACACTCTCATTTCCCATTTTTCACCACTGTGGAATTTGGCCATGGAGACTTCTTCCTTCCAGAGATAACCTTCACCTTAATGGGAGCAATAAGCATCCATAACATTTACATTTTAGCATTGAAGCTACTGACGAGCTCATTGACTGAACCCCTGAACAGCAGGTGTTAAAGAGAAGACCTGGTTAAAGATCTCACTACTGTTTTCAGTTATACACCGTTTTGAGATCACTGCTGCTGAGACATTTGTGTGCAGTGAAATCGTACTGTCAAAGAAAACGCAGGAATGATCCGACAGGCCCACATCAGACACAGTAACCTTTGAAATGCTCAGACCCTCAGAGATCAGTAAGTCTAGAGTGTGGCCCCTATTGTGCGTGGCCTCTGTTACATGCTGAGTCAGCCCAAAGTGTTCCAGAGTGTTCCTCAGGTCTTTAGTCCCTTTGTCCTGAGGGTTGTCCACATGGATGTTAAACTCACCAACAATAATTACAGTCAAAGTCAACACAGATCATAGAGAGCAGTTCATTGAGGTCATCAAAAAAGTCTGCCCAGTATTTGGGGGGCCTGTAAACATTCAGAAACAGGACTCTGGTTGAGGCCTTCAGCTGTACAGCCACATATTCAGAGGACTGAAAAGTTCCAGGAGATAACTGCTTCCATTTAAATGATTCATGAAATAAGACTGCCACCCCTCCTCCTCTCCTGCTCACTCTGGCCTCGCTGATAAAGCTGCCCGGACCCTCTACACATCACACATCAGACTGCGGCAACAGAACATGATGGCGGCGTGGAGGGACAGGAGGGGGCGGGGCTGGGCGCCGTTGCTTCGGCTGCTCTGCTAGGGGAGGGGCTCAGTGGCGAACTTTTGGCCGCTCTGGTGGGGGGTTTATGGGGGACAAAAAGGGATTGGGCTGGGGGGTAGATCTGAGCCCAGCGTTGACCCGCTCCATCATCTGCTCAGTGAATTTCAGTTGAGGGGAGGAGGGGGAAAGGGAGGGTGAGGAGCGAAGTTAGTTTTTAACTTAAAACCCTTTCTAAGATGTATGTGGATGTGAATATGAACACACAGACATCAGCTGATTTAGCTTCAGGAATTTGATACCCTGCACACTCATATAACGTACAGGTGTAGGAAAAGGCAGGGAAATCTGTTATATTTCAGAGATTATTCTGATTAAACGTTGGTTTTTAATCTAAACAGGAACACGCTTTAGAGGAATCAATCCCTGTTTTAGGCTCAGAAACATTCACTGTGGCTGACACGTCTCTGATAAAGATGCTAATGAGGAGTCTCTCTTTGACTCCAGTCTGCTGGACAGAGACTCTCACCCTTAACACACCGGCGGCCATTTTATTGGATCATTCTGTAAGTGAAGTGAATATTTTTCTGTGTATGTGCATATGAATAACAGCATGTTTGTGTTTGCAGAGGTCAGCGCCACAGACAGAGAGCAGAGTCTCCAACATCCGACTGTCTGTCTGTGAAGAGTGACCGGTCCATAGGAAAACCTCCAGACCTCAGCGATGAAGCTGGACCCTCAGACACAAAGTAAGACAACTGAAACAGAGATTTCAGGACTTTTCATGATGTCTTTCTTACAAAAAAGAGGAAAAATGAATAAATAAAGGAAGAGATAAGGCAAGGCAAGGCATCTATATTTATATAGCGCATTTCATACCACAGGCAACTCAATGTGCTTTACATAAAGATAAGGCATTTAAAAGAACAGCATAAAAATATGCAATTTAAAGAGAAAAAAAAATAGAATAAAAAGTAAAGCAATCAAAGAAGAGGGGTAAAAATATATATAAACTCAATCATAAGCACACCGAAAGAGAAATGTTTTCAACCTGGATTTAAAAGTGCTTACAGTTGGGGCTGATTTCAGTTCTGCTGGTAGTTTGTTCCAGTTGTGTGCAGCATAACAGCTAAAAGCTGCTTCACCGTGTCTAGTTTGAACTCTGGCCTCCACTATCTGACCTGAGTCAGCAGATCTCAGAGCTCTGCTGGGTTTATACTCTACCAGCATGTCATTCATGTATTCTGGACCTAAACCATTCTGTGATTTGTAGACGAGCAGCAGAACTTTAAAATCTATTCTGTATCTGACCGGGAGCCGATGTAAAGACTTGAGAACTGGGATGTGATGTGATCTCTTTGTTCTGGTTAAAACTCGGGCTGCAGCGTTTTAAATGGATAAAGGACAAATTAATTCAGTGATTTCAGAATAAATATATCCATCCATCCATTTTCTATACCGTTGAATCCGTCGGTCGGGTCGCGGGGGGGCTGGAGCCTATCCCAGCGGTCAATGGGCGAGAGGCGGGGTTCACCCTGGACAGGCCGCCAGTCCATCACAGGGCCACACAGAGACAAAGGAGACCAACAACCATACAGGCTCACACTCATTCCTAATGCCTTGTGTACACCAAGAGCGGCCTACGCTAACTGAGCGCCGGAAATCATTATTTCTCTATGGAGGGTGAGCGAACTGGGCGAGCAGAGCGGATTCCAGCTATTAAACTCAAGCTAATATTATGGTAATGAGCTATGACGCGGTTCGGTGAAAACCAATGATGATCCACAGATTGTAGGGGTCCGACAATCCGCGTGGTTCGCGGAAAGAGACGCGTAAACTTTGGTTCCTAGTTCCTACTTATTTATTTAATTAATTTTAATGTAATGTTAATTTTAACCCTTTCCACCCAAACCGTGACCTGGAAGTGGGCGGAGTCGGCCCGTTCACCACTAACGTGACGTCGGTTTCAGGTGACTTTAGTCAAAAGTAAACACAACGATGGAGTGTAATAGGGCCGCTAGGTATATGT
Source organism: Odontesthes bonariensis (assembly GCF_027942865.1). Lineage (NCBI taxonomy): Eukaryota > Metazoa > Chordata > Actinopteri > Atheriniformes > Atherinopsidae > Odontesthes > Odontesthes bonariensis. The sequence goes on along the minus strand of NC_134507.1, from coordinate 3,126,938 downwards.
ATTCGTGCCGAACCGTCACGGTACGGGTGTCACGGTTCGGTACGCGCATTCCCACGCAGAATACACACGGTACGGAAGTTAAATATTGATCTGAACGCGGAACTGTTATTTTGCAAGAGTTTCCTTCAGGACCCATTTCAACACTGCCACATGCAATCTCTGATTGGTCCGTAGAGATATACGCTTTCGGACAGAGTAGTTATAAGAACGCAGTTATCAGAACTGTCCTACTCGAATTTCGTTCTGATAACTGTCCTTCCCCAGCGGAGCTGTTTCAGTCTGCATTGCACATGAGTCGGGACTGATGCGCCGCGCGCAGCCGTCTGCGTCAGTGACGTGTTACGTTAGCCGTTTAGCGCCACATTCAACAACAAAACAAAACAAAACCCGAGAAAAGAAAAAACACCACAAAGAAGCTAATATGGAGAGCGGGGAGGCCACCGTGTTCATGGTCTGCATGATGGTGATATTAATCATGGACGATCACATCAGGCGTCTAACATCGAGGCTGGAAGAGCACACAGAGAGTCAGGATCAAGCGCAGGCGATACTTCTTCGTTTCATGAAGGAAGAAAGGAGAGCAGAGCGCCGCAGACAAAGGAGACAACGTGTAAATTAACTTATTAAACACCCGCCGGTTCTGTCTGTGTGATATGATGAAACATTTCAGCCGTGATAGCATGACATGGGGCGCAGCTACCGACCACCACACACCTCCGTCAGGTGTGTTCTATATAAACCATGAAAAGACCCGACCAATTACGTCTCCCAAATGTATTACAACAACCCCTGGATACGAATACATGCAGAGCAAAAAAAAAACCGAAGCATCTGCTATGCGCCCATATTCCACTGTAGAAGAGGCAGGATTCAGATATCTATTACATGTGCTCGAACCTCGCTACACGCCTCCTTCGGCACTGTACCGAAAATGTACCGAACCGTAAGGTCCAAACCGAGGTACGTACCGAACCGTGAGTTTTTTGTACCGTTCCACCCCTAGAGTGTAATGTGTAATGCGGTTGACAATTCATATTGTTTAGTTAAACCAAGCTCTTTAATAAAAAAGACAGCACAAAAGTAAACAGCAGGAGTGTTGGTGCCTGTGGAATGCAGATTGCGATGCCAATGCGGTTCTGAAGCTTGCGGGATTGGAGGATCTTCGCTGACCTCAGCAACCGAACACTCATCGGTTGCACAAACCGAGTCTTGAGGGGAAAAAAAGTGTGAACATACGAAACGCATACACGTAACCGCATAGGTGAGACACTGCGCTAGCCTTCCAAAACAGCGTTGTTTGCTAGCTCACTCAGAACAAGTTACATGAGACACCTGTGTAACGTTTTACACAAGTTAAAGACTAAACATGTTTTTGTTACGATATAAAACATGCATTTGTTAAGATATAAGCGTTGCACCAAGGGGATAAGAACAACACTTACCATTTTCCATCGCCTCCGACAAAGACGTCGCCGTATCCACGCCGTTCGCCGGGCGGTGACCGTAAATGCCGTCCATCTGGTCAAACCACTTCCATGTCTTTCGGTTTGACCCACTCCGGCTGTTGTGGTCCTTTACCTGCTCTTGTTCCTGGAACACCTTCTCATTTCGTGTTGCTCCGTCCAGTTCCTTCTGTACGCGGTCCTCGGCCACCACACACAGAAAGGTCTGCACCTTGCTCGTCGTCCATGGGTTGGCTTTCCTTCTCCAGTCTTCCATCTTCACAATTCTGTTTATTATCTGTTGCTCTCGCAGGTGTGTTTTCATACGGCGGGTGATTATTTAAAGCTCCCTGAGCTTCGTTGCGTGTATGACGTAATTTCACCTGACCAATCAGTGGACAGCACTGATCACGTGACGTTTTAGCACCGACTAAACCCATCTCTGAAGCAGGTACTAGCCGGGGCTAAAAATTGTAACGGGTCCCACCTTCAACCCGCGGTGGAAAAGCTCCCAATCAGGGTAGAGTGGGACCGTGTAGAGCTGTGTTGGTACAAAAATGTTCGATGGAAAAGGGGCATATGGCCTGTAAATGGCTGGATCTGTGGCTGGATCAGAATCTGTGGAGCATTTTTCCCTGTCATAATGAATACTTAGAGTCTGATGGTGGTGGTAAGTATTCTTAAAGAAGGTAAGATTTGTGAATGGGCAGCATGAATTCTGGAAAGAAACAATTAAAAGTATTACAGCACTTTCACAGACAACCAGTCTCTTTCGTATCCGCTTTGGGACTGAAGTTCCAGCGTGCTTCTAACCGCTTATAAATTCGACTGCCGCAACATATCTCATGCTGGACAAACACTAACTCCAATCATCACGACACAGCCCCTCATATTGACATGCCCACGTCTAATCTACCCCCAGAGACGCAGAGCAGCCTTGGAAGTGATGAGTTTTTGTCGATTAAGCCAATGACGACCTAGAATTGTAGAAGAAAACGTGACTCTCCCGCCCCCTCCTGAACGGCTCGGAAGCCTGGCTGTTAGTGGCGGCTTCAACATGATTTCCTCAGTGAACGGCGCCGATTTCAGAACAAATCACTTCATTACAGTTTCTCAGTCGCTTTGGTACAATTCTCGAATCATCCTCACCATTTGCAAAACAGTACGCCATTTCTCAAAACTATTTGGACAAATAGCAAAACACCATGGATGACCTGCAAAAGCCACTCTCTTGCTCAAAATCCTTAGTTCATCTTTCAAAACTAAATATTTGTGTCTGAACATGTCAGTGCCATCAGAATGTCAAGTCCTTGTGGCATTGTGTACGGATAAGACAAATTGCTTAGTCATGTTGTCAATATAACAGTGTACTCTGGAGGAATGTTCTGATGTAAACTATGGCTAGGTTTTGATGACAATTATTGTAATTTACACCTCAGTGTATGTGTGAGATTGATTACAAGAGACAAGATTCACAATTACCCTTTTACTGTTTGTAATTTGTACGAAAAAGAAAAGACAGCACTGCATAGCACAAAGAAAAAGTAGAAATCTGAAACTACAATCTAGTAAGGGAAAACTGTACATACAGTGCTGTAGGAATTACAGTGCAGACAGTCTTCCTAGACCTGTTGACGTTCCTGTCTGTTGGGACACATTCTCATCCACGTCACATTGAATATTATCTCTTGCGATGCAGCGTGGAAAGAATCTTCTTTAGTGTCTTATCCAGCCTCTGCTGTGATGTCCTCACACGCCGCATCCATGGCAGCCAGAAGGGTAATTTGTGTATGTGGCTGGCGATCATACACTTTCCAACGCCACGCAGAGAAAAACTCTTCAATAGGGTTAAGGAATGGGGAGTAGGGTGGGAGGAACTCCATCAGCGTCCTATTGTGAGCTGCAAACCATTGCCTGACGATGTTTGAGCGATGGAAGCTGACATTGTCACAAATTACCACATGCTTTGGCAAGTCATCTCCAATCTGACCTCTCTCATGTTCAGGAATGAGATCCCTGTAAAGAGTGTCTAAAAAGGTGACTAGACGCTCTGTGTTATATGGACCAATAAGGGGAATATGCGTTAGCACACCATTTTCTGAGATGGCAGCACCCATTGTTATGTTCCCGCCCCGTTGGCCTGGCACATCAACTGTCGCTCTGTGCCCGATGATATTTCGCCCCCGCCTTCTGCGTTTTGTGAGGTTGAAGCCAGCCTCATCCATGTAGATGAAGCTGTGTGGTGGCTCGCTTGCTTCCAGTTCCATTATACGCTATATCCAGAATACACAAAATTAGTTTTATGAGTTACATGCATTTTCATTTTGATAAGGTTACATCAAATGTATACAGCACACATTGCATCTTCTTTTCTACAGCCATAGCAAATGTGTAAAGGTCACATTTACTGTACTGTATATCACTATGCAATGTTGTACTGTTTACTGGGAAGTAAACTACTGTATGCTCATACAGGTTTTACCTGTACATAATGGTAGCGCAGCTCCTTCACTCTTTCTTCATTTCTTTCAAAGGGAACAGTGTACAGCTGTTTCATGTGCATTTGGTGTCTTTTCAGTACCCTGTCAATTGTTGAGATGCTGACTGTTTGGATGTTTGCAAAGATGTTGTTGTTCTCTATAATGGCACTCTGTATCTCCCTAAGTCTTAAGGCATTGTTCTCTATAACCATGGTGCAAATGGCCTCCTGTTCAGGTGTGAATAGGGGCCCTCTGCCACCCCTGTGAAGTTGTCTTCCAGTCCTATGTGGAAACAATATAGCAATGCAAAACACAAAATTGAGTAAGATAAAATGTCACTGTATGAAGGATACTTACTTATATTGTAATGTGAAATATTGTTACATTGTATGAAGCATTACAGAACAGTGCCTATTGTTGGATTACATACCTGTTCTCTCGACGAAAAGTCTGAACGATTGAGGACACAGTTCTGCCAACATTTGGCTGCACCCTTCGACCAGCCTCTGCCATTGTAAGTCCATGATTGAGAACATGGTCCACAAGGGTGGCTCTGATCTCATCTGGAACGTGCATATGTCCTCGCCCTCTTCTGCCTCTTCCTCTGTTCTGCCTCCCAACTCCTCCGCCACGCAACCTCACACCTCTTCCTCTTCCTCTTCCTCTTCCTCTTCCTCTTCCTCTTCCTCTTCCTCTTCCTCTTCCTCTTCCCTGTGGCTGTTGGCCCCGTCTAATTCTTTCCATTGTCAGACATTGAAACATTGTGTTGTGCTCCAGCTATATATATATTTGTCAGTTGATTGGTCGTTAGAGAAAGTCAACATTCACCTGGGAGCAATTTACCAATTCAGGACAGATTTTGAACAAAAGTCCAATGGACATGTATAGAAATATGCTTGACATATTATGACAACTTGTTAAACCATTTATACGATGAACTAATGCCTTAATGTTGTGGGGGGTGAGACTATTCAACAGAGACCTGTGCAATACATTTTGATCAACATGACAAAAGCAATTGATAATGTAGGAAACAGCAGAGAATTGTACATAATCATGCGCATGGATGTGCCAAAGCATTGGCAACTTGCTGAAAGAAATGAGAAACTGCTTTTTTGATGTGCACAAGTGACACAATGATGTGACAATTGAACACGTAGTTTTGAGAATTGCAACTCTGATCTGAGAATTGCCCAAAAGCGACTGAGAAAAACTGTAAGCTACAGGACAACATGTTGTAGTTATGAAAGTAAATGCAGTATTGGGCATATCTTGTGTTTTGTGAATAACTGTTTTATCGTCAATTTAACATTGAAGATGTAGCAATTTCGCCAGAGAATGGGAGAGGCTGTCCAGCTTCCCTTGATTTCTCTGAATAGCCGCGGCTGATGCACGTGTATGTTGCTCAATGTTACTGATGTGAATTTGCTATAGATCTCAAAAATCCAAGTACAGCCCGGCATGCTTGCTGAAAATGATATAGTATGTGTATGTACGATGAGTAAAGAACAACGTTTGGTTAATGCTGATGGTGTTTTTAACGTGTTAAGTGCCTCCACCAGGTGGTAGTAATACTTTAGACTCTCGCTTTTCCAAGACAAACTATCCGGTCTTGACACTATGCTCGTCTTCCGAAGTGAAGAGCCGGTTGTTAAAGTCTTTTGTTTGAAGCAAGATGGTGTTCCTCTCAAAAGAGCGGGGGTGCTGCACAGCCGCGGGGCCTTTAAAAATGGAACATTCTAAATGTGACGTCACGAGCGAACAAAGCTACCAAAGCTACCAAAGCTACCAAAGCTACCAAAGCGAATTCTCAAGCGAAGCTTCTCCAGCTACCTCCGCTACCAGGCAGCGTAGGTCGCCCTCGGTGTACACGCAGCATTAGGACAATTTTAGAGACACCAATTAACTTAACATGCATGTTTTTGGACGGTGGGAGGAAGCCGGAGTAGAATAAATATATGAATGAAGGATTAAATTAATAAAACAAATCAAAGATGAAATGTCAGAGTAAATAAATAGGCGTCTATACACAAAGTTAAATGAATGCGGTTGGAAAGGAAAGCAGAAATATCAATATATGAATGAATGCATATGAATAAAACCATGTTTGTGTTTGCAGAGGTCAGCGCCACAGACGGAGAGCAGAGTCTCCAACATCCGACTGTCTGTCTGTGAAGAGTGACCGGTCCAAAGGAAAACCTCCAGACCTCAGTGATGAAGCTGGACCCTCAGGCACAAAGTAAGACAACTGAAACAGAGATTTCAGGACATATGTTCATGATGTCTTTCTTACAAAAAAGAGAAAACATTAATAAATAAATGGATAAAGGACAAATTAATTCAGTGATTTCAGAATAAATATATCCATCCATCCATTTTCTATACCGTTGAATCCGTCGGTCGGGTCGCGGGGGGGCTGGAGCCTATCCCCGCGGTCAATGGGTGAGAGGCGGGGTTCACCCTGGACATCCCTCCAGTCCATCACAGGGCCACACAGAGACAAAGGAGACCAACAACCATACACGCTCACACTCACTCCTAATGCCTTGTGTACACCAAGAGCGATCTACGCTAACTGAGCACCAGAAATCATTATTTCTCTATGGAGGGTGAGCGAACTGGGCGAGCAGAGCGGATTCCAGCGATTAAACTCAAGCTAATATTATGGTAATGAGCTATGACGCGGTTCGGCGAAAACCAATGACGATCCACAGATTGTAGGGGTCTGACAATCCGCGGGGTTCGCGGAAACAGACGTGTAAACTTTGGTTCCAAGTTCCTACTTATTTATTTAATTAATTTTAATGTAGAACGTGCACGTGTATGTTGTTGAATGTTACTGATGTGAATTTGCTATAGATCTCAAAAATCCAAGTACAGCCCGGCATGCTTGCTGAAAATGATATAGTATGTGTATGTACGATGAGTAAAGAACAGCGTTTGGTTAATGCTGATGGTGTTTTTAACGTGTTAAGTGCCTCCACCAGGTGGTAGTAATACTTCATATTAGACTCTTGCTTTTCCAAAACAAACTATCCGGTCTTGACACTATGCTCGTCTTCCGAAGTGAAGAGCCGGTTGTTAAAGTCTTTTGTTTGAAGCAAGATGGTGTTCTTCTCAAAAGAGCGGGGGTGCTGCACAGCCGCGGGGCCTTTAAAAATGGAACATTCTAAATGTGACGTCACGAGCGAACAAAGCTACCAAAGCTACCAAAGCTACCAAAGCAAACAAAGCTACCAAAGGGAATTCTCAAGCGAAGCTTCTCCAGCTACCTCCGCTACCAGGCAGCGTAGGTCGCCCTCGGTGTACACGCAGCATTAGGACGATTTTAGAGAAACCAATTAACTTAAAGGATAAGACCGGTTTTTTGACATTGGGCCCTTGATTTCACATTATAACATGATGTTCTACTCACCCCTGCTTGTTGTTGGTCATTTGGAGCTGTTCCGAAGATATTCGCGAGGCGTCTGGCTGCTCTCTTGAGATATTCGGCCATGAAACGGTTTCCTATGGGCAAGCTTATACAGGCACAAACTCTGCTGTTTATAATTTATTAATTACTGTACACTAGCTCTGATAACGTGGAGGTGCGTCGCTTACTTAAAAAAATCCGGGTTACTAATTTTGAATTTTAGCCGAATGAATAAATAGGCAGCAGGTCTGTGGGCTGTCTGTGGCAGTAGCACCACGAGGACGTCAGTAACACCCACTTTACGACAAAAAAATCTAAATTATAGTAACCCGGATTTTTTTAAGTAAGCGACGCACCTCCTCGTTATCAGTGCTAGTGTAGAGTAATTAATAAATGATAAACAGCATAGTTTGTGCCTGTATAAGCTTGCCCATAGGAAACCGTTTCATGGCCGAATATCTCAAGAGAGCAGCCAGACGCCTCTCGAATATCTTCGGAACAGCTCCAAATTACCAACAACAAGCAGGGGTGAGTAGAACATCATGTTATAATGTGAAATCAAGGGCCCAATGTCAAAAAACCGGTCTTATCCTTTAACATGCATGTTTTTGGACAGTGGGAGGAAGCCGGAGTAGAATAAATATATGAATGAAGGATTAAATGAATAAAACAAATCAAAGATGAAATGTCAGAGTAAATAAACAGGAGCCTTAACACAAAGTTAAATGAATGCAGTTGGAAAGGAAAGCAGAAATATCAATGAATGAATGTATATGAATAACAGCATGTTTGTGTTTGCAGAGGTCAGCACCACAGACAGAGAGCAGAGTCTCCAACATCCGACTGTCTGTCTCTGACGAGTGACTGGTCCAAAGGAAAACCTCCAGACCTCAGTGATGAAGCTGGACCCTCAGGCACAAAGTAAGACAACTGAAACACAGATTTCAGGACATTTCCTGATCTCTTTTAATTCTGTTAAACTCAGCATTTATATCCAAACCAGCTCAATGTCCTGTTATAACTAGGTTAGCACAGGCACTAACTTGCTGCTTTCTCCTGTTGCCATGACAACAAATGGGAGAACAGCACTCAGTCTGGTGTCAAACCAAGGAGATGGTGGTGCACAATCTGATGTGGCAAACCCAAAACTCTGGCTACAGAGCTGAGTTTCTGATCATTTGGTTTGTGTTGGAAATCTAAACTCTACTTCCAGTTCAGGAGCAACATGGCCTCTGAACAGGACCACATGTCTGTCAGTGATGGTCTATTTTCTGCCTCTGACAGCTCAGGGGGTCACAGTGGATGGATGTGGAATGAAATGTGCTCATCTCAGAGTGTAGCTGCAGCCAGTGTTGTTAGAATCTATTTGATCAGCCCAGGTCTTTATCTATACACTTATCGGTTATCTGTAATTACTAAAGAGTTTTTTATTTCTTAATTCTAAAAGAGCAAATGTAGAATAGGATTAGGACTGATTTTAAATCTAATGAAATGTTTTCTGTAGAGCAGCAGCAGTAATATTCACACAGTGAAGTCAGCTCAAACTGAGGATTGAACCAAATGTGAAATGTTGCTGCAGGAAGGGTTGAGTTTGTATTCACATCAAACAGCAGAGTTGATGCCAAATGGAGTTATTTTAAAAGGATTTTAGTGATGAAGACATGTGTTGACAGAGGGAGGAAGAGGAGTGGTGTTTGTGAGGAGCAGCAGCTGTCCTGCTGTGCTCTGTGTCAGGACGTCCTGAAGGATCCGGTCTCTGCCAGCTGTGGACACTGGTTCTGCAGACAGTGCATCACCTCATACTGGGACCAGTCTGCTCCCTCAGGAGGCTCATACTGGGACCAGTCTGCTCCCTCAGGAGGCTCCTCCTGTCCCCAATGTGGAGAAAGATCCAGAGCTGCACCAGGTCAGATATTTCTGTTAACCCGTTTAGACGCACACACACATCAACATGTTCAAGATGCACAAACCATAATATTTGACCAAAACTATGAATCGCCATGACGACAAAGTCAGTGGTTTAAAAAGAGGAGGTTTAACTGCTGAAATGTGTCTTTTTTTATTTCAGTTGATGTTTTAGTTTCTTCAGACGCTGAGAATAAAAGTGTTAGTGGGCAGTTGTTAGTTTTCAGCCCCCCTCAGGTTTCAGAAGGACTTCACACACAGCTTTGGGTCTGAATGGTTAACCTGCTGATTTAATGCAGACACATTGTGGTGTCAAACAGAACAACACAACATTTGTTAGGACCTGACTCACATGGACACAACAACAGAGACACACCATCAGTTCAAGCTAAAGAATCATTTTATTAACTCACATCAGACTGAATTAATACGCCAAATCAAAGCTTTATGTTCTGGGCTGTGGACATCAGTTAAATCAGAGCTGGATCATATTTCTAAGTGGAAGACATAAATGTAAATGCTGAGATGAGCAAATTGATCAGAAAATGAAACTAAACCAACACAATAACCAAGATAGCAGCACCTGTGGAGAAGAGCAGAGTAATCAGACTGAAATCAGGACTAAAGGAGCCAAAATAAGATGGAAGGAGCCACAGGTGTCCTAAATCACACAAATCAGCTCCCAGCAGAACAAACAGACACTCGTTAATACCCCAACCAACCACAAGAGGCCCCACGGGGTCATCACAGAGGTCATCAGGAACATCATTTAAAGCTGAACTCCCAGTAAAATGGATCTGAGGTTTCTTCTGGAACACATGTCCTCTGTTCACTCTGCAGAAGGGAAAGCTAAACCCAAATGAATACATGTACTTTTCATATTTGATGGTTTCATGATGGCAGCAGCTGTCCCTGTATTCATTAACCAATCAGAATCCTGTTTGTTCACACAGTTTGGAGGCACTGGGTCTAAATTCAGACACAGAACACAACACAGATAAAGAAGAACAAATGGTGATGAATTGAATCTAATCTGTTTGTGTTTGGTCTCATTTGTTCTTTGGTCAGCAGATGTTGGTCTGCAGGAGGTTTTAGATGAACATAAGATGAGTCTGAGGAGGAGATGTGAACATGTGACTGAAGGAAGTGATGGAGCAGGAGGTGGAACCCTCCTCAGCACGATCTACACTGAGCTCTACATCACAGAGGGGCGGAGTGAAGAGGTTAATACCCAACATGAGGTGAGGCAGCTGGAGACGGCTTCCAAGGTCCGCCATGACTCTCCAATCAGGTGCCAGGACATCTTTAAAGCCTTAGCTGAGCAGCAGGGGGCCATCAGAGTGGTTCTGACCAACGGCGTCGCTGGTGTTGGAAAAACCTTCTCAGTGCTGAAGTTCACTCTGGACTGGGCCGAGGGCCTGGAGAACCAGGATGTCAGTGTGGTGATTCTGCTTTCCTTCAGGGAGCTGAACCTGATCAGAGAGGAGCAGCACAGTCTTCTCACGCTGCTCCATGTTTTCCATCCAACATTACAGCAGCTCCCAGCAGAGCAGCTGGCCGGCTGCACACTTCTGTTCATCCTGGACGGCCTGGATGAAAGCAGACTGTCTCTGGAGTTCAGCTGTCAGGTTGTGTCTGAGCTCACCCAGAAGTCATCAGTCAGCGTGCTGCTGACAAACCTCATCAGGGGGAACCTGCTTCCCTCGGCTCGCCTCTGGATAACCACACGGCCCGCAGCGGCCAATCGGATCCCTCCTGCGTGTGTCGCCAGGGTAACAGAAGTACGAGGCTTCACCGATGCCCAGAAGGAGGAGTACTTCAGGAGGAGGTTCAGAGATGAAGAGCGGTCAAGCAGAATCAGCTCCCACATCCAGGCATCCAGGAGCCTCCACATCATGTGTGGAATCCCAGTCTTCTGCTGGATCACTGCTACAGTTCTGGAGCACATGTTGACCCCCGAGCAGAGAGCAGAGCTGCCCAAGACCACCACTGACATGTACTCCCACTTCCTGCTGGTTCAGACACAGAGGAAGAAGAACAAGTACCACCAGGGACCTGAGGCGGGTCCACAGGGGCTGACGGAGGCTGACGGGGACGTTCTTCTGAGGCTGGGGAGGCTGGCGTTTGAACATCTGGAGAAAGGAAACATCATGTTCTACCAAGAAGACCTGGAGCAGTGTGGCCTGGATGTCCCAGAGGCATCGCTGTATTCAGGAGTTTGTACAGAGATCTTCAGAAGAGAGTGTGAGATCTTCCAGAAACCAGTTTACTGCTTTGTTCATCTGAGTGTTCAGGAGTTTCTGGCTGCAGTCTACATGATGCACTGCTACACCAGCAGGAAGGAGGAGGTGCTGTGGAGCTTCCTGGGAAAATACCACAGTTACTCATCTCTGGATGACTTCCTGAAGAGAGTCATGATGAAATCCCTGGATAGTAAAAATGGCCACCTGGACCTGTTTGTCCGCTTCCTTCATGGCCTCTCTGTGGAGTCCAACCAGAGACTCTTAGCAGGCCTGCTGGGTCAGACACAGAACAGTCCAGAAACCATCCAGGAAGTCATCTACAACCTGAAGATGATGAACACGTCTAACATTTCTCCTGACAGAAGCATCAACATCTTCCACTGTCTGATGGAGATGAACGACCCCTCAGTTCATCAGGAGATCCAAGAGTTCCTGAAGTCAGAGAACAGATCAGAGGAGAAACTCTCTGATATCCACTGCTCAGCTCTGGCCTACATGCTGCAGATGTCAGAGGAGGTTCTGGATGAGTTGGACCTGGAGAAGTACACCACAACAACACGTGAGGGACGAAGTAGGCTGATTCCAGCTGTGAGGAACTGCAGAAAGCTCCGGTGAGTTGATGTGTTCATTGACTTCATGAGTCAGTGTAGATTAGTAGCTTAGTTCCCTAAAAGCCGTTTCTGCACATGAACAGCAGAGATGTTCTGGAGAACCTGCAGACAGGTTCATCTGGACCTTTCCCACAGTTGCTGCTCACATGTGCTTCACAGCAGCAGACCTACTGTTGGAGACAGGAAGCCAGCATTAACCTGCTGTTTGCACTGTTTCCCATGTAGGCCTGCTTTAGGCCCACATGGCCGGTCCCCAACACAACCAGAAGCTAAGAAATCTGCCCAGTTTTTCAGATCGGCACATAAAGAGTGTTTCCATGGCAACCTGACTCACAGGAGAGAATCTTGGACAGATTGGGCCAGTTCCCAGCTCACTGGAAATGATGCAACAGAAATCTGTGGGAATATGTTGGAACAAGTATTTTGGGGGTTTAAAGTTTTACTGAACTGGATCATTAAGAGCATTTGTCAGAATAAAAGTTTTTGTTGGTAAAATTGTGATGGTTGGATCAGCAGAAGGTTTTATAGGTGAGCGGCCTCAGTCGGGTCATTTCATTGTTGGCTGTTGGAGGGATTGATTGTGAAAGCTTTGGCTCAACAGTCTCTGCCGTCATATCTTTTACTTCATAATGTGCCGCACATTTTCAATGGGAGACAGGTGTGGACTGCAGGCGGGCCAGTTTAGTTCCTGCACTCTGCTCCTATGAAGCCACGCTGCTGGCACACCTGCAGAATGTGGCCTGGCATCGTCTTGCTGAAATAAGCAGGACGTCCCTGAAAAAGCCGTGTTGCTCCTGTTTGGAGCTTTCAGCATTAATGGCGCCCTCACAGATGTGCAGGTTACCCACGCCATGGGCACCAACACAGCCCCACACCATCACAGATGCTGGCTTTGGAACTTTGCTCTGGTACAATCTGGATGCTCCTTTTCCTCTTTAGCCCGGAGGACACCACGTCCATGATTTCCACAAACGGTTTGAAATGTGGACTCAGACCACGGCACAGTACTGAATGCTAGCAGCTTTTATAGCTGCAGATTAGAGATATTAAGACATCCATCTGCAGTGAAACGCAGTCGCCATCATCTGAGAAGACGGCGTGAACTGTGGCCTTTGCACAGAATGTAAATATACGAGGGGAAAGCTCAAAGCGTACAGCCTGCAGTGTTGGAGCTGATGTCTCCGGAGACATCATGATGTTGCTCTGTGGCAGCTTTCAGAGCCCTGGAGAAGCTAACTGGTGCTTAGAAGCTTCTTAGAGTGGATTCTTCCTGTATATGGGTGTGAACAGTCCCAGCTGACAGTGGTTAGCAAAGAGATCGTCTTTCAGCTGTAAATGTTCACTAAGCTGAACTTTTTATAAAGATTCTGAAGTCAAATGAAAGATGTAAGAATGTAAAAATGGTTTTCTGAACAAGACGTCCTTATTCTGACTTTGGGATCAGATCAAACATGTTTTCAGTCTGAATGTGACACCACATTTCCTTCTTTATCTGCAGATTAGAGAAAATAATGAAGAAAAGTCATTTTAAAGGAGCTCAGGTCTGAGAGACTGAAGAGATTAATGATGTCGTGTCAAACACAGGAAGATGAGATCAATCACAGATGTGAAGAACAGATGTTCATCAGAGGACATTACATTCACATCACTGTGTTCAGTTAGAATATGAGTTCAGGTGGTGTTTATAGTGCAGATTGTCTGATTTTAGTAGAACTGACGTCACATTTTCTCTCATCACAGACTTGCTGATTGTTATCTCTCAGAGACTGACTGGGAAGTTGTGGCCTCTGCTTTAAAGTCCAACCCCTCCCATCTGAAACAACTGGACCTGCGTTACAGCGAGCTGTTGGATCCAGCAGTGAAACATCTGTCTGCTGGCCTGGAAAGTCCAAACTGCAGACTGGAGGCTCTGAGGTCAGTTCACTGCAGCTCTTTCACTTCTTCTGTTTTAGTTGAAATGATTTAGTGATGTGTGGAAATATCCAAACATTCAGTATTTCCACATGTCTGAATGAATCCTCCCTTCCATCCTTTTCACCTGCCAAAGCAATTCTTTCCTCACTTTCACACACTGAAGCAGAGCTGTTCCTTAGAAAAATCATCCTGGTAAAAAACATTTTTCTTCAGTCATAAAAGGAGAGAAAACACTTTAGATCAGAGGTAAAAATGGAGCAGCTGAAATGCAGCTTTGACTCACCTTTCTGGTCCATCTGAGAGATGTTTGATCAGTAAAGTTTGGAAAGCTGGATGCAGATTAAACTGCAACAAACTGACAGATCTGCTGCTTCTGCTGCTCATTTGAACAGGACAAATGTGCAGAGTTCAGTCACTTTAACTCCAACGACTCAGTCTGCTTTGGGCTTTAGCCTCCACCCAGTAATTAGTGACAGACTGGGGGAAATGGCAAAGCGCTGACTCAGCACTTTATTTTAAACATGAAGGATGAAAAATCACCAAAGTTGAGAGGATCACATGCTAAAAGAATCCATCAAAAAGTGCAGAAACCAGAGAGGAATTCAGAATTACACCACAGAAGAAGAACATGCTGCACACACTCATCTCAGTACTTATTTCCCTTGCTTCTGCTTCCAAATGTTCATTCTTGCTTTACTAGTGGTTTAAATAATGTGGTAAAATAACTGAATCATTTCCAAAGATGAGCACTAGTGGCAGAGCCGGATCCAAATATGATATTTGGAAAGGCACATATAGCTGATTAAAGTCAGTTTCAGCCTGCATCCTGTTGGCTTCAGCTCACATGTTTTATTCTTTATTCAGATTGTGGCGCTGCTGGTTGTCAAAGAGCAGCTGGGCTTCTCTGTTCTCTGCTCTGAAGTCCAACCCCTCCTCCCATCTGACACAACTGGACCTGAGCAGGAACATCATCGGTGACTCTGCAGCGAAGGAGCTGAGCAGCTTTCTGCAGAGTCCACACTGTGGACTGAAGACTCTGAGGTCAGACACCATGTTTTAGTTGTGTGTTCAGATTAATATGATGTGAAAGTTGTGCTGGTCTTCATGGTAAAGTCTGTGTTCTTCTTCTGGGCTTTAGTTGATGAAATGATGATCTATTAAATAATAAGAAAACAGTGAATCTGTCAGACAGAAACAAATCTAGAATCACTGACTGATGCTTCCAGAGGTCCAGAGTTGGTGAATATTTCCAACAGCCCGTTAATCAGCTGATACTAACAAACTCCCCTCCAACTCTGTTGGAAATGAACAATCTTTGACTTGGTTAGAAAACAGCTTTCATCACAGCAGCAGTTGTCTTCAGTCAGATTCATTCATGATGACAAAATGCAGCCAAAAAGCTTCTCCCACTGATAACTGAAAGGAAATCACTTTCAGTTGAGCTTTATTTCATGAATTCTATCAATAATTCCCTGTTACACAATGCCAAGGCCAACTGAAGGTGGTGCTGACATTTAGTGACTGTGGGGGAAACACAGAGAAGAGTTTATCAGAAGAAGAATAACAGGACTGGACGATGGCTGAGAGAACAGCTGTGAGCTAACTTGTTGCTAGGTAACGGCAGATGGAAGGAAGCTGTGAGTGTGTGTGAGCAGCTTTCCATCAGGTGAGAAATGTGTGAAAACATGCAGCAGAGTCAGTGTTTGATAGCTGTGCAGCCAAAGAGAAGCTGAACAGGTGAAGTGCTGCGACCCTGTGCAGGTGAGCCCAACACAGACACAAAGGATGATCACTGAGCTGCCATGCAGGAGGGAGGCAGGGACTGCTGCATCACTGCAGATACATGCTGTTCTGTTCCCCTGCCGGCTGTGTGCCAGCTGTTCCAGCTGTTTCATTCAGTCAGAGCTCAGAGAGCTGTGAGCAGCATGTGAGTGAATGCAGGCTGAGAAACATCAAGCTTCATCACTTTCTGTGAGGAACAAACAATCAGATTCAAAGTGCAGCAGAAGTTTATTTCACTTTGAATGTAAGTTTCATTCTTCTTTCATAGGTTTTATTAACACTTTAGTCCCATTTGTCCATATTTGAGATGTTTTCTGTTTTCAGATTCACAAACTTTCTGTCAGATTCTGAACTTTTTTCCACCTTCTGACCCGTTTTTTCACTTTCAAACTTTTGCTGCTGACCTGCTTTGAGAGCCCGGACGTCAGCTGACAGGGGGGTTAAATCCTGACTGCCAGAGCAGCAGAGGAGGCTGAAGGGACCCCCATCATGCTGCCTTCAGGGACTGTGGGAACTGCAACCCTTTCTTAGACACCTCCTGCACTCTATATTTCCATGAGTGCTGGTGAAAATAACCTGCAGCACTGACACACTTTGTTAATGTCAGCTGGTTCTGTCAGCACTCAGCACAGATCAGCTGCTCATCCTCCATGATGGACAGCAGCTGGTTCAGAGTCCTTTTCTCTGCTGGCTTCAGCTCACATGTTTTATTCTTTATTCAGATTATGGGAATGCAGTTTGTCAGAGATCAGCTGTGCTTCTGTGGTCTCAGCTCTGAAGTCCAACCCCTCCCGTCTGACAGAACTGGACCTGAGTCACAACACCATCGGTGACTCAGCAGCGAAGGAGCTGAGCAGCTTTCTGCGGAGTCCACACTGTGGACTGAAGACTCTGAGGTCAGACACCATGTTTTAGTTGTGTGTTCAGATTAATATGATGTGAAAGTTGTGCTGGTCTTCATGGTAAAGTCTGTGTTCTTCTTCTGGGCTTTAGTTGATGAAACGATGATCTATTAAATAATAAGAAAACAGTGAATCTGTCAGACAGAAACAAATCTAGAATCACCGGCTGATGCTTCCAGAGGTCCAGAGTTGGTGAATATTTCCAACAGCCCATTAATCAGCTGATACTAACAAACTCCCCTCCAACTCTGTTGGAAATGAACAATCTTTGACTTGGTTAGAAAACAGCTTTCATCACAGCAGCAGTTGTCTTCAGTCAGATTCATTCATGATGACAAAATGCAGCCAGAAAGCTTCTCCCACTGATAACTGAAAGGAAATCACTTTCAGTTGAGCTTTATTTCATGAATTCTATCAATAATTCCCTGTTACACAATGCCAAGGCCAACTGAAGGTGATGCTGACATTTAGTGACTGTGGGGGAAACACAGAGAAGAGTTTATCAGAAGAAGAATAACAGGATTGGACCATGGATGAGAGAACAGCTGTGAGCTAACTTGTTGCTAGGTAACGGCAGATGGAAGGAAGCTGTGAGTGTGTGTGAGCAGCTTTCCATCAGGTGAGAAATGTGTGAAAACATGCAGCAGAGTCAGTGTTTGATAGCTGTGCAGCCAAAGAGAAGCTGAACAGGTGAAGTGCTGCGACCCTGTGCAGGTGAGCCCAACACAGACACAAAGGATGATCACTGAGCTGCCATGCAGGAGGGAGGCAGGGACTGCTGCATCACTGCAGATACATGCTGTTCTGTTCCCCTGCCGGCTGTGTGCCAGCTGTTCCAGCTGTTTCATTCAGTCAGAGCTCAGAGAGCTGTGAGCAGCATGTGAGTGAATGCAGGCTGAGAAACATGAAGCTTCATCACTTTCTGTGAGGAACAAACAACCAGATTCAAAGTGCAGCAGAAGTTTATTTCACTTTGAATGTAAGTTTCATTCTTCTTTCATAGGTTTTATTAACACTTTAGTCCCATTTGTCCATATTTGAGATGTTTTCTGTTTTCAGATTCACAAACTTTCTGTCAGATTCTGAACTTTTTTCCACCTTCTGACCCGTTTTTTCACTTTCAAACTTTTGCTGCTGACCTGCTTTGAGAGCCCGGACGTCAGCTGACGGGGGGGTTAAATCCTGACTGCCAGAGCAGCAGAGGAGGCTGAAGGGACCCCCATCATGCTGCCTTCAGGGACTGTGGGAACTGCAATCCTTTCTCAGACACCTCCTGCACTCTATATTTCCATGAGTGCTGGTGAAAATAACCTGCAGCACTGACACACTTTGTTAATGTCAGCTGGTTCTGTCAGCACTCAGCACAGATCAGCTGCTCATCCTCCATGATGGACAGCAGCTGGTTCAGAGTCCTTTTCTCTGCCGGCTTCAGCTCACATGTTTTATTCTTTATTCAGATTGGAGCTCTGCAGGTTGTCAGAGATCAGCTGTGCTTCTGTGGTCTCAACTCTGAAGTCCAACCCCTCCCATCTGACAGAACTGGACCTGAGTGAGAACACCATCGGTGACTCTGCAGCGAAGGAGCTGAGCAGCTTTCTGCAGAGTCCACACTGTGGACTGAAGACTCTGAGGTCAGACACCATGTTTTAGTTGTGTGTTCAGATTAATATGATGTGAAAGTTGTGCTGGTCTTCATGGTAAAGTCTGTGTTCTTCTTCTGGGCTTTAGTTGATGAAATGATGATCTATTAAATCATGTTTTATTCTTTATTCAGATTGTGGGGCTGCGGTTTGTCAGAGATCAGCTGGGCTTCTCTGGCTTCAGCTTTGAAGTCCAACCCCTCCTCCCGTCTGACAGAACTGGACCTGAGAAGGAACAACCTGAATAAATCAGCAGTGAAGGAGCTGTCTGAGCTTGTGGAGAGTCCACACAGCAAACTGCAGACTCTGAGGTCAGTAGAGGGTCGGAGGTCCATGCAGCTCTCAGCAGTATTTTATCAGACTTTATTTATTATTTATTCTATTTATTAAAGCTGATGGCAGCTGAGGAAGAGACGCTCTGGAAACACTCGTTTATCTCCTCCCTTCTTTCTTCTTCTCTCTACAGATGGAAGTGATGAACAGGACGATGTGAGCTGAGAGGATGATCTGTGTCCTGATGATCCACAGGATGAAGCAGCAGCAGCTTGTGTGCAGAGAGACTCTGACTGCACCCTGATGATGATGATGATGATGATGATGATGATGATGATGATGATGATGTGTTTGTATTCTGTGTTTTTCTTCCTTTGGAATAACCATGTTAAAGTTGGGTTAGAAATGATCAGTAATGGAAACGATCCTTAAACCTTTAGTTCCATCTGAACTTAAACAACAGCCACAGTCTAAAGTTTGACACCAGTTTTATTCTCTCGGCTTCATTTTCTACCTTTAAAAACGGACTTTTAATGTGTAAATCTTTCATCTTTTAATCTTTAAATCCATCAGTGGAAATGAGAAGCTGTCAGTGTGATTCAGTCAGAGACGACTGAGCTGATGGAAATGTGGGAACCTGAAAGGAACATTTGATGATTATTATTGTTACTGCCTCCCAAACAGTTGGGAAAGATGAAGAAAATAGTGATGTGGCAACACTTTTCTGTCCCGGCAGTCAGGAGGATGTGCCAGCTACTTCTGTGCCGAGTGAAAAGCTGGAGGGGGTCGTTACAAAGAAAGACCTTCTTCAGTTGAACATATACACCAAGCTGCTCCTTCAGAGCGGGGATCGAGTCGTAGCACTCCTCTTCAAAATGTGCTGAGCAAAGTACTGACGACGAGCTTGGCTTCCATACTGTTCCTTTCGGACCAGCTCTTGTCCTACAAACTTGCTCCAGAGTTCGCACAAAGCCGGGTCTTTCGGAAACCGATCAAGTGTTATACCTTTCTCCCTGGTGTTAGAACAATATGCTGCAACACATCACTCGGGCATGTTCTCAACTAAAATATTTAGAATAATAGATAGATGCTACAACTGCGAGTCCGACTTTCTGTGACTAGAAATGATCGAAGACAAGGTCAAGGGTGGCAGGTGCAATCAGAAAGCGTTCTGGAGCATACGTCATAAAAATGACGTATGCTCCAGGGACACTGGCCTGTGGATTTCAGTGTCGTGTGTTCAAATTTCGAAAATAACAGAGAACCGGGCATATTTATCATAAAAATGTATTTCAACTCGAAAATAATAGTCATTTCGGACTAAATAAAAAAAAGTTGTCTCCAGGTGTCATGAGGTCTTTAAGTTAACTGTGTGAACACCAGCACAGAATCTGCATCAATAAGGCAGTGGCGCCAGCAGAAATAAATCCTGAGGGTGGCTGGTGGGGGCAAGGCAAAATCTTGGGGTGGCATACCCGACCAAAAAAACAACAAAAAAAACACCTATTTATTGATTTACTGAATTTACAGTATCTTCATATATTAAAACACTGATTTCTTATTATTGCTGTCACACTTTAATCATATTAACTTAATATGTTTAGGTTATTCAACATGACAGAATACAATGACTGACACAAATGTGAGAAGACTGTAATCAGGATATGGGAGGTACCCTATATCACCACAAGATGGCGCCATTGCACAAAAACCTTGGGCACAGAGTTCCAGCAGTTTAAGATTTATTAGTGCAATTAGGACCTACATTAATTTACTGGTCTTTGCCTTGAAAATCACTTCACTTAATGTTTAAATAAAAATCAATGCATTTGAACACACCAAAATTTGTTTTCATTACTCCTTTATTGTACGGTGCACAAATTTCACCTCATGTTCAAAACCATTTCTGCATTTTTATACAAATGAGAGCAGGATATTTTATGTACAAATCAGAGCAGAATATTTGATGTACAAACTACAATTAGGTTTCTCGTGATGCTGTGCGTCTGACGTCTCCGCCTTCCCCAGAACCTTCTAGAACTTTCCAGAACTTTCCACCGGCAGTTGGGCCGCTCTCTCTGCTCTGACAACTTAGAAAGAAAATAGATGCTGAATTACCACCGCCTCCATCATTTTTGAAGGTAAGTAAGAGGAAAAACAAATAATTTAATTGTAGTAGTTTAGTAAGTTTAGTTAGTTTAGTAAGTTCCCGCCGCGAACACCTGCTAGCATCCCAGACAGCTAGCGGGGCTAGTAACTCTCCTGCTCTCTGGGTTTAAAGGGGAACTCCGGGGCATTTGAAGCGCATTTCCATTGCTAGAGGTTGTCAAATACTGATAGTAGGACACAGACCGGTGCAAATCGGCGCTCCCTGTGTGGAGGTCGCGCTGTTTGCACAGCATGTCGTGCAAGGCTAATACGTGGTGGCTAAGGGGCAAGTGCTAACCCTTCCACGTAAAACAACAACTTGCACACTGCAGAAACGTCACACCACTTTATAAACCATCCGACAATAAAGTCACAAGCCTTACCATCAAAACCATATGCATGGTTCTCACATTACTGGCATGGGGACGTTACAAAACAACTTTATAAACAGCATGTCACTCACCGGCTGGTTGTAGGCTCGCGCATGTGAAAGCCCAAAAGAGTTGAGGGACGATAATCCCATATACAAAACAATTATATTCTCTAGAAAAACTGCGTTCAAGTATTTAAAACATTACAACAATATTACTGGGCATGTATTTTGGCTGCGTATTGCCGCGGCAAGTCTGCATAGTTTCAGAATGCGAATGTTATTGTGTTTATTTTAAAACGAAATGCAGTGTTACAGAGTGAAATACAGGCTAACGGGGTGAAATACAATCTTACAGGGCAAAACACAGGTGAATTTGGGTGATTTTGAATTATTTTTCTGTCTGAAAGTTACAGTTCCGTTTCAAAGGGTACATTCCGCGATTTCCATCCGTTTTTTCGTTATCGCGGAAAATCGTTGGCTCTACGCATGCAAAGAGATACTGTAGCCTACAACTGTGTCATAAACGCAACTCAAATGTCTACTGCATGTGGCACCAGTAGAGTTAATGGGTGGAACAACACTACTTCCGCTGAGCAGTGTACTGCAAGTGAAGCTGCACACACTGCTTGTACACAAGGTGGTAGTGCGCTTGATACTGGGTCTAAACGTTTTGAGTAATATGCAACAGGTTTAATTTTTCCTCCACATTCTTGTGCTAACATGGATGTCATAAAGTTGCTTTTGCAATCCACAGTCTGTACAAATGGCTTATCGTAATCAGGAAGCCCCAGCGCTGTGGAACTGGTCAGTTCCTGTTTCAGAGTGATCAGTGCAGTTTCTGCAGTTGGTGTCCACTTTAAACTTTCATTCATGGTCATGGGTGTGGCGTACATTAGTTCTAACAATGGCTGTGTGATCTCTGCATAGTTTGGGATCCATGCTCTGCAGTAGTTACACAGTCCCAGAAGTTGCATCATTTGTCTTTTATTTTCTGGTCGTGGAGCCTTAAGCAACGCTTGTTTTCTTTCGTCTTGGATGCGCTTCCCTTCTCTGCTAATAAGATGGCCTAAAAATTTCACTTCCTCTTTTACCCACTGTAGTGAGCAGTGAGACTGAGGTGTCTCGGCAATGTTGTTCTGTGTCTGCTGCGACCAAAATGTCATCAACATACACAAGCAGCTGTGAATGAGGTGGGATTGGAAAGTCTGCCAAACAGTTGTTTATGGCAGTGGAGAAGATGGTCGGGCTGCTGCATCTACACCCTCCAGAGATGTTTCACCATCGTTCTCTTCTCCACCGTCACCCAGGAGATTTCCTGATCACCTTGAAAGCTTGGTGAAATCGGGGATTAAAATGGTTCCTCTCACGCCAAACATGGCAAGATCAAGAATTCTATCCTCAAAGAAGCATCGAGCCCCTCTCCCTCCCCAGCCTACTCCATCGATCAAAGCCCCCCCAGCTTGGCCCCCACCACCGGTGCCCACAGCTGTCATTTCCAACAGCGTCAATGCTGTTGTCTAGGACGCTAAGGGCCTCTGTGTTGGTAAACACCATCTCAACCAGAGGTCCAAGGATGGAGTGAAGAGAGAGACAATCAGACTGTCCAATCAGAGAAATCTTATCCATATCCCTTGCAAGAACACAGCATCCAGTTCAACTATATCTAATCTCAAACACGCAGTACTCAATGTCAGATCTTTAAGTAACAAATCATTCTTAATTAATAGTTTTATTTCCTCTCACAATCTTGATTTTATGTTTTTAACTGAGACGTGGCTCGACAAAAACACAGCAAATGCAGTCCTGATTGAGTCTAGTCCACCTCACTTCAATTTTGTGTCTGAAACACGAGAAAACCAGAGGGGTGGGGGTGTTTGTGCCATGTTCAGGGACAATATACCCACCCACAAGTTGTCATTTGTTTTTTTTTCATCATTTGAGTATGTGTCATTCAAAATGGAGATAAAACAATCTTCCATACTTTATATCACCATTTATAAACCACCACAGAATTGTTTTATTGATGATTTTACTGAACTACTTTCAATTGTGTGCACTGCTTTTGACTGTTTAGTCATAACAGGGGACTTGAATGTGCATGTGGACGTAACGCATAACAAGGAAGCTAAAGAGCTCACTGCTGTCCTTGAAATGTTTGGTCTAACTCAGCATGTGACTGAGCCCACTCACAGCAGGGGGCACACTCTAGATGTGCTCATTTCAAGGGGTGTTGTTATTTCAAACGTGAATGTCGTTGATGTTGCTTTATCTGATCATTTCTGTGTTTTCTTCGACCTATCTACTTTACCCAAAACACCAGCTGGGTCTGCAGTTGTTTGGGGAAGACTCATAAATGACAGAACAGGGACACAGTTTATGGAAATGATTAGGTTTGAGAACACCCTGTGTTCTGATGTTGATGATCTGTTGAACTCTTACACATCAAGTCTCTTAAATGTTCTGGATACCATTGCTCCTGTCAAGGTTAGAATGGTTAAAAGTAGGCAAAGGGCGCCATGGAGGAAAGAAGAGTCGGTCAGGGCACAGAAAAGGGAGTGCCGGAGAGCTGAACGGAAATGGCGCAAGTCAAAGCTCCAGGTTCATTATGAGACTTACAAAGAAAAGCTATGTGTGTTCAACCAGACTTTGCGTAGAACAAGGGAGAGTTATTTTTCTGAAATCATCAAAAACTGCAGTAACAACTCTCGTGTCCTGTTTGCTACAGTAAACAGATTAACAAACCCTCTAGTTTCACTGCCTTTAGAACTCATTTCTACATCCAAGTTTGCAATATTCTTTAATGACAAAGTTCAAGGCATTAAAAATGCAATAATTTCCACAACACAAATAACTACTCTGCAGCCAGCTAGACACCTAGAGCTGACACATTTCACACCTGTTACTGACAAAACAGTCAGAGACCATCTGCAGTCTGAGTTCATCAACGTGCTGCCTTGATGAGTTGCCCACTAGATTCCTAAAGTCTGTGCTGAGCAGTTTGTTACCACAACTTGCTCATCTAGTCAACATCTCACTCCAGACTGGAACATTTCCAAAGGCCTTAAAAACTGCTGTCATTAAGCCTCTTCTAAAGAAGAGCAATCTTGATGCCACAGTACTGAACAACTACCGGCCCATATCAAACCTGCCATTCTTAGGCAAAGTCCTAGAAAAAGTTGTATACCAACAGCTTAGTGACTTTCTCCTGTCTAACAATGCTTTTGATACTTTCCAATCAGGCTTTAGGCCCCACCACAGCACTGAGACAGCTCTGATCAAGGTGACAAATGACATCCGCCTGAACACAGATGCAAGTAGAGTCACAGTCTTAGTTCTGCTGGACCTGAGTGCTGCCTTTGACACAGTTGACCATGCGATCTTATTACAGAGGTTAGAAGACTGGGTGGGAATCTCTGGTCGTGCTTTAAACTGGTTCAAGTCCTATCTGGAGGACAGGAAATATTTTGTTGAAATTGATAATTGTGTCTCGGAACAAATGGCTATGACCTGTTGGGTTCCCCAGGGGTCAATCCTGGGACCCGTATTGTTCAATCTGTACATGCTTCCACTAGGCCAGCTAATACGCAGCTATAATGTGTCCTACCACAATTATGCAGATGACACTCAGATCTACGTGTCACTGACGGCAGGAGAACACGGGCCTGTAGATACACTGTGTCGCTGCATCGAACAGATCAGTGTGTGGATGCAAAACAATTTCCTCCAGCTAAACTCAGACAAAACTGAAATCATTGTCTGTGGCCCACAGAAACAAAGAGAAAGTGTTATCAGTCACCTTGAGACTCTCTCTCTTAAACCTAACTATCAAGTTAGAAATCTCGGGGTAATATTGGACTCAGACCTGAGCTTTAACAGCCACATTAAATCTGTAACATCAGCAGCTTTTTACCATCTAAAAAACATTGCCAGAATCAAAGGAATAGTGTCTAAACCAGACTTAGAGAGACTGATCCGTGCGTTTGTCTCCAGCAGGTTAGACTGCTGTAACGGCCTGCTCACTGGGCTCTCTAAACGGGCTGTAAGACAGCTGCAGTACATCCAGAACGCTGCTGCTCGAGTCCTGACTAGAACCAGGAAATACGACCATATTAGTCCAGTGCTCAGGTCTCTGCACTGGCTTCCTGTCGCTCAGAGAATAGACTTTAAAACAGCTCTGCTTGTGTACAAGTCTCTTCATGGTCAAGCGCCAAAGTACATCTCTGACATGTTAGAGCCATATGAACCAACTCGGGCTCTGAGAACCTCAGGGAGGGGTCTCCTGCCCCAGGGAGGGGTCTCCTGTCCCAGGGAGGGGTCTGCTGCCTCAGGGAAGGGTCTCCTGCCCCAGGGAGGGGTCTCCTGCCCCAGGGAGGGGTCTCCTGCTGGGGCCCAGAGTCAGGACTAAACAAGGTGAGGCTGCGTTTCAGTTTTATGCCCCTAAAATCTGGAACAGTCTTCCAGAAGATGTGAGACAGGCCTCAACTCTGACAATGTTTAAATCCAGGCTGAAAACAGTTCTATTTAGCTGTGCATATGACACCTGAAAGTATTTTATCTGCACTCTTCACTTTTTAATTACTTAATGATTATTTTAATGGGTTTTAAATTTCTTTCTTTTTTAATTTCTTTCTTTTAATTTTTTTATTCCTTTTTAATGGTTTTATTGCCTTCTTGTGATTTTATGTAGCTGTAAAGCACTTTGAATTGCCCTGTGTATGAATTGTGCTCTATAAATAAAATTGCCTTGCCTTGCCTATATTTCCATGAGTGCTGGTGAAAATAACCTGCAGCACTGGCACACTTTGTTAATGTCAGCTGGTTCTGTCAGCACTCAGCACAGATCAGCTGCTCATCCTCCATGATGGACAGCAGCTGGTTCAGAGTCCTTTTCTCTGCTGGCTTCAGCTCACATGTTTTATTCTTTATTCAGATTGGTGAACTGCAGTTTGTCAGAGATCAGCTGTGCTTCTCTGGTCTCAGCTCTGAAGTCCAACCCCTCCCATCTGACAGAACTGGACCTGAGCAGGAACACCATCGGTGACTCAGCAGCGAAGGAGCTGAGCAGCTTTCTGCAGAGTCCACACTGTGGACTGAAGACTCTGAGGTCAGACACCATGTTTTAGTTGTGTGTTCAGATTAATATGATGTGAAAGTTGTGCTGGTCTTCATGGTAAAGTCTGTGTTCTTCTTCTGGGCTTTAGTTGATGAAATGATGATCTATTAAATAATAAGAAAACAGTGAATCTGTCAGACAGAAACAAATCTAGAATCACCGGCTGATGCTTCCAGAGGTCCAGAGTTGGTGAATATTTCCAACAGCCCGTTAATCAGCTGATAGCAGCTGATAATACAGCTGTGAGCTAACTTGTTGCTAGGTAACGGCAGATGGAAGGAAGCTGTGAGTGTGTGTGAGCAGCTTTCCATCAGGTGAGAAATGTGTGAAAACATGCAGCAGAGTCAGTGTTTGATAGCTGTGCAGCCAAAGAGAAGCTGAACAGGTGAAGTGCTGCGACCCTGTGCAGGTGAGCCCAACACAGACACAAAGGATGATCACTGAGCTGCCATGCAGGAGGGAGGCAGGGACTGCTGCATCACTGCAGATACATGCTGTTCTGTTCCCCTGCCGGCTGTGTGCCAGCTGTTCCAGCTGTTTCATTCAGTCAGAGCTCAGAGAGCTGTGAGCAGCATGTGAGTGAATGCAGGCTGAGAAACATCAAGCTTCATCACTTTCTGTGAGGAACAAACAACCAGATTCAAAGTGCAGCAGAAGTTTATTTCACTTTGAATGTAAGTTTCATTCTTCTTTCATAGGTTTTATTAACACTTTAGTCCCATTTGTCCATATTTGAGATGTTTTCTGTTTTCAGATTCACAAACTTTCTGTCAGATTCTGAACTTTTTTCCACCTTCTGACCCGTTTTTTCCCTTTCAAACGTTTGCTGCTGACCTGCTTTGAGAGCCCGGACGTCAGCTGACAGGGGGGTTAAATCCTGACTGCCAGAGCAGCAGAGGAGGCTGAAGGGACCCCCATCATGCTGCCTTCAGGGACTGTGGGAACTGCAATCCTTTCTTAGACACCTCCTGCACGCTATATTTCCATGAGTGCTGGTGAAAATAACCTGCAGCACTGACACACTTTGTTAATGTCAGCTGGTTCTGTCAGCACTCAGCACAGATCAGCTGCTCATCCTCCATGATGGACAGCAGCTGGTTCAGAGTCCTTTTCTCTGCTGGCTTCAGCTCACATGTTTTATTCTTTATTCAGATTGAGGAGCTGCAGTTTGTCAGAGATCAGCTGTGCTTCTCTGGTCTCAGCTCTGAAGTCCAACCCCTCCTCCCATCTGACAGAACTGGACCTGAGCAGGAACAAGCTGAATGAATCAGCAGTGAAGGAGCTGTCTGAGCTTGTGGAGAGTCCACACAGCAAACTGCAGACTCTGAGGTCAGTAGAGGGTCGGAGGTCCATGCAGCTCTCAGCAGTATTTTATCAGACTTTATTTATTATTTATTCTATTTATTAAAGCTGATGGCAGCTGAGGAAGAGACGCTCTGGAAACACTCGTTTATCTCCTCTCTTCTTTCTTCTTCTCTCTACAGCTGGGAGTGGTGAACAGGACGATGTGAGCTGAGAGGATGATCTGTGTCCTGATGATCCACAGGATGAAGCAGCAGCAGCTGGTGTGCAGAGAGACTCTGACTGCACCCTGATGATGATGATGTGTTTGTATTCTGTGTTTTTCTCCCTTTGGAATAACCATGTTAAAGTTGGGTTAGAAATGATCAGTAATGGAAACGATCCTTAAACCTTCAGTTCCATCTGAACTTAAAGAAAAGCCACAGTCTAAAGTTTGACACCAGTTTTATTCTCTCGGCTTCATTTTCTGCCTTTAAAAACTGACTTTTAATCTTTAAATCTATCATCTTTTAATCTTTAAATCAGTGGAAATGAGAAGCTGTCAGTGTGATTCAGTCAGAGACGACTGAGCTGATGGAAATGTGGGAACCTGAAAGGAACATTTGATTATTATTATTGTTACTGCCTCCCAAACAGTTGAAAAAGATGAAGAAAATAGTGATGTGGCAACACTTTTCCGTCCCGGCAGTCAGGAGGATGTGCCAGCTACTTCTGTGCCGAGTGAAAAGCTGGAGGGGTCGTAACAAAGAAGAGGAACAGACTGAAGCCCAACTCAGCTGAAATCATCTTGTTGTTACATAAACATCTTTCAACCTTTCTATAAATCTTACTAAAGCGTATCTCTATTACATACAGTATTTTATGATGGCACAATCACGTTATAACACATTTAATATTACACATTTCACATATTATTAATGTCTCTAATTAAACAGTCAAACATTTAAAGATGCACATGGAACCTTTATTGTTCTGCAGAACAGTCTCTCTGTTTTATAACACCCGGCCCTTTAAATGCTGTGTTGAAGGGTGGCCAGCAGATGGCGCCATAATTAATTTATCAAATGCTTTGAAACACTGAACCGTTTCAACACGATGGCTTCATGTTGGTTCAGTGGTTCAGAAAGCTTCGGTTTCTCCATCACTGGCAAAGATTCACAGACCAGGACATTGACGGCCTTTATTTTACAGCAGATAAACAGGAAGTAGGCAGAGAGGAAGGAGGACCCGCAGCAAGGACCCCAGGCTGGGACTGGGACCCCAGAGTCAGACCTGGGACTGGGACCCGTGCCGGCCCTGTGAGGACCTACAGCTTCAGTTCATGGAGCTCCTGCACCAGCTGAGCTAAAGGCTCCTATTTTCTGTGTAAGTGTTGTACTTTAAAGTCTACAGCTGAGCTTCTCTTGCTCTCTTTTTACCTGAAATCCACCTTTAACTGAGCTTGAAGTAGACTTTAAGTTAACTTGGTGAACACCAGCAGTGGAGCACACATGGAACATTTCAGAAGACATTAGTTGGTGTTTGACACCAAAACATACGAACAATGACAGCAACATGTCAGCTGAACTTAAACTGAACAGATTAAACACGAGTGCAGGTCAAATATACTCAGACTTCTCTGGATACTCGTCACTTTAATCCAGGTGAACTTCGGTGTCATTTCAGTAAATCACCTCTAAGAACAGAAGAAGTGAACTGAACTCTCTTTTTGTTGTAGATTCAAAGAAGTCCGCTAACGGCACCGCTGGGTGGACTTCTTTGTTCCGAGTTGTTCAGTCAGGAAAACAAACCGGTTATGGAGGTGACTTCCAGCTGTGGCTCACATTCAGAAGACATCAGACTGCTGTTTGTCCCTTTTTGTTGGAGCTACAGGGACATCAGTGCTGCTCACTCTGCTGTGGAGCAGAAACCAAACAAAGATGCTGCTTTGTGTTTCAGTCTCATCCAGCTGCAGCAGTTTTTAACCTGAAAGCTGCTTCGGGGGACATTTGAGGGAAGGTGGCTGTGAGGAGTTCAGAGCATGTCGGAGCTTCCTGTTTGTGTTGGTGCAGCAGCACCACCTGCTGTCCAACCCAACCAACTGCATGAGTGCTGAAGCCACATCTCAGAGCTCCTTCAGGCTCGCTGCTGTGTGAGGCTTCTTGCTGCTGTCTGACACTGAGCTCACTGACGGACAAAATGTCCACGTTCATGTGTTCCCGTCACACTCCCGATTATTCTACAGCAGCTTTCACAACAGGCTGGCAGAGGGAGAAATAGGCATTATGGCAGGGTGTATGATCTCTCCATTAGCATTTACAATGGCCATGGAGATAATTATTAGAGCTTCCAAGTGGGTTGTAGCTGGAGAGAGACGTCAGGATGGCATGCGCCTTACACCAATTAGAGCATACATGGATGATATGACGTTGGTGACTACATCAGTGCCATGTATGAAGAGAATACTCGAGAGACTTAATAAAAATCTAAAGTGGGCTGGTATGAAAATCAAACCTACTGAGTCTAGAAGTATCTCAATAAGTAGAGGGAAATTAAGTGATGGAAAGTTTGTAATAGATGAAGAAAGCATTCCAATAATTAGGGAAAAGGCAGTAAAGAGTTTAGGCAGGTGGTACCAGGCAGACATGAATGATGGAGAGCGGGCAGTGCAGTTTGGGAAAGATGTTGCTGAGGGACTGGACAGAATAGATAAATCAGAGCTTCCAGGAAAGTAGAAGCTGGGGTGTCTGCAGTTTGGATTGTTTCCTATGTTGATGTGGCCACTGGCTGTGTATGAGATTCCATTATCTGTTGTAGAAACAATGGAAAGATTATTTAGTTTTTACATTAGGAAGAGGCTAGGTGTTCCTAGATGCTTAAGTACTGTGGCACTGTATGGGAAGGGCATACTCCAGCTCCCAGTATCTAGTCGAGTAGAGGAGTTTAAATGTACTAAAGTTAGGACAGAGCTCCTGTTAGCTGGGAGTAAAGATGTGGTAGTTAGTAAGGTGGTTCCAAACCCAACCAAGGGGAAGAAGTGGAAACCAAGAACGGCAGCTCAGGAGGCAGAAGCAACTCTTAGACATGCAGAGATTGTGGGTATTGTGCAAATAGGCCGGGGAGGCTTGGGGCTCGGCCCAGGCAAACCGGTGTGGAGTAGAGCAGGTCCCAAGGAGAAGAGAAAGCTAGTTGTTGAGCAGGTTTATGTTAAGGGGTGCAAAGGCAGTGGCTCAGGCTAAGCAGGGACGCTGGTTGAACTGGGAAGGAGTAGAGAAGAAAAAGCTTAGTTGGAAAGAGCTGTGGAGTATGGAGGAAAGGAGCATTAGATTTTTGATAGGGGCAACATATGATGTGTTGCCAACTCCCCAGAACCTAAAACTCTGGGTAAATGGAGACCCGTTATGTTCGTTATGTTCAGGTACTGCAACTCTAAGGCATATTTTGTCAGGTTGTAAGGTTAGTCTGTCACAAGGCCGGTATACATGGAGACATGACCAAGTATTAAGAAGCTTAGCTGCAGGTATTGAAGATAAACGAAGGCAGGTAAACTTAGGAGGGTCTAAGGTGAAGAGAGTGGCAATTCAGTTTGTTCAAGAGGGGGAGAAAGTTAATAAGACGATAAGGAGGCACGGCAGCTTGGAGGATGCTTGTGATTGGGAGATGCAGGTAGATTTAGGAAATAAGCTTGTTGTTCCCCAGGAGATAGCCTCTACAAATCTAAGGCCTGATATAGTCTTGTGGTCTAGGAGTAGAATGAGAGTCTATTTCATAGAGCTGACTGTTCCTTGGGAGGAATTAGTAGCAGTAGCATATGAAAGGAAAAAGCTTAGGTATGTGGAGTTGGGGGCAGAAGCAGAGCAGCGAGGATGGAAAGTTAGAATCTGTCCAGTGGAAGTAGGATGTAGAGGATCTGTTGCAAAGTCTGCTGTCTCATTGTTGAGGGAGCTGGGTGTAAGTGGACAGAGTGTGAGGGAAATAGTGAAGGAAGTGTAACACGACGTGTTTACAGCTAAAAAACTCACAACAGGACCAGTGCTCGGTTCGGCTACGGGAGTAGTGAGAAGTGTAAGTGTATTAATGACCACAGACCAGAAAAAGAAGTTTAAACTGCTGCTTATTATTTGTTGAAAAGAAAATAACAATATTACAAACAGTTGACATACAATGACACAAAATTAAATTTCTAAATAGTTTCCCTGGGTCTTTCAGAATAGTTTATTTAATCCCTGTTTTGAAATTTAAACCTATTGTTAGGTACTAAAGAATACTATTTAATCAAACCTAGGTTATAGTTCTATTTAAGTTCAAGTCAATACTGTTAATCTATTTTGATTTACAGTTTATTTGGTTTTTCCTTTTAATTCTATTTTAGTTATTTAGTGTTCTTTTTAAGAAGTTATGGTTTTTAAATTTCCTGTTTTAAGCATTTTTTGTTTCTATTTTAAACCCAACAGACAATTTCAATTCCACACACTGTAACAAGGATACTGAATGTGGTTCGAAGAAAAAAAACAAAACACACAGAAATCCATCCAGCAAAAGACTGAATAACTTTCTCTCTGATGATCCTGAAGGGTTAATCCCGTTTTTCTGAATCCAGTGCTGTTTCAGCAGGACAACATGGGCAGCTCATACCAGTTTGGATGATTTGCAATAACCAGCAGAGGGCGTAGCTCCTGCTAGACGGTCACAGGGCTCCTGGGTTACGGCTCGCCATCTTGTTTCTCACCAGCGAATCCAACTCAGAGATCAGCACGGAATTTCCCGGTCCAATTTCCAGCAGAACCTTAACCCACTTAGGCCGGGAAAGCGTACACATCTTTTTCCTGCAAAGGGTTGTTTTGCACCAATTTTCTTCAGATACTTTTATTTTCTTACATTTCTCCATACTTGGGGTTGAAAGTCTCGATAAATGCACAGCGTTTTAGCAGGCATATACCGGCTTTCAGCGAGTGTGACTCATTTTGAGCGACAAAAAAAAAATATATATATATATATGTATATACATATGTATATATGTTAGATTGATTCTTTAATTGGAAGCTCAAGAACAAGCCGAAGTAATCTCAAGTTAAATGAAGTCTTTATTTCTGGCAACAAATGAAGTATCTCAGCGCTGGACTCTCGCAGGAAATCCGTCAGACAAAAATATTTTAATATTTCAAGATCACAATAATCTTCCAATTTAGAACTACAATTAAAAAAAAAGTAAAAAAATAAATAAAATACACTTTTTAAATGTATTTTCCCAAGCCACGCGGAGCTGCGGCCTGCCGACCCCTGATGTAGCAGGAAGGTGTGATTCTTACAAACTCAGTGTACCGAGTATATAACGTAAACTCACTTTGAAGTAGTGCAGCAGGTCTCTGCAGGTGAGTTTTACTCCTCCAATCTCTTTTTCCACAAGATTTTCAGGTGACAGAAGTGCTGGGATGAGGTTAACCAGCACCTTCTTGAACTCCACATCGATATCTTAGACCAGGGGTTCCCAAACTTTTCCATGCCAAGGCCCCCCAAACAGTATCAGCTTCTGGCCCCCTTTGCAAACCCCAGACAATGCGTCAAAATATGTAAAGAAACATCAACTTTTAGAAGGTATTTTCTTTATTTTCTTCACGGACAGCAGCTCGCTGTGTGAAT
Source organism: Odontesthes bonariensis (assembly GCF_027942865.1). NCBI lineage: Eukaryota > Metazoa > Chordata > Actinopteri > Atheriniformes > Atherinopsidae > Odontesthes > Odontesthes bonariensis. Next base: position 3,093,779 of record NC_134507.1, on the reverse strand, counting down.
GCAGCCTGACTAAATGCTCTTCTTTACGTCTGAAGAAGTCTGACGGATGTTTTTGTATCAAGTGACGCTGAAGTTTCGAAGGTTTTGAACACTCATTTGAGAGGGTCTCCAGATAGAGGACGCATTTCGGGCAATCGTGGCCATTTTTCTGTACGGCTGTAAAGCCAAACTTAATGTATGCTGCCTCTTACTTTCTGATTGGTTTGAAAAAAAAGACACCATATTTCCTTATTGTGAATATCTGTCGAATATCCAATATCAAACCAACTTCACCACGGCCTGTAGCGGCAGCTGCAGCAGCAACATTTCCGGAAAGGTACTGGCTTGATTAAATTCATTCTGGACTCTCTATCCGACCACATGAAGACCTCGGGACACTTCGGTTTGGCTTTAGGGACCCTCTACTCACTACCACGTAAGTGTTATGTTGTTTGGAGCTGTAGAAGAGGGATAAAAATAGCGTTTTGTTGCGGCGATACTCGATGCCCTCATCACTTCCAGGCTAACGACTTTTGGCTAAAAACGGTCAAATCGAAATTCTCAAAACACATCCGAATGACATGATTTTGATGTCAACTCAACGTATGTACTCCCAACATCCCGTAAATTGATCTAAAGTGCATTTTACTCCGGATTATCCCTTTAATACGATTAGTTTCGCGTGGGACGACGAAATTCGGTACACTCATTCATCATGCCCAGACGCAAAAAAAAGTCTTGGGTCGCCATGGTCCCACGTCCACAGGAAGGCGGCCATTTTGGATGGAAAGTCAGTTTTTGACCGATTCCACGCCTTGCGTATGATCAAACTCGTCCTACAGATTTAATGCTACAGACTTCAAACTTGGCCAGGTTACTCTTAAGACAAGGGGGGGAAAAAATCATGGAGAAACTTTTTCAAAACTTAAAGGGCGTGGGATTGGCGACGCCTCTAAGTTTGATGACTCGCCATCACTCGCCACAAAAAATGAAGTCGCTTATAACTCCCACATACATTATCCAATCTGTCCCAAACCTCATACGGTGAATGCTGGACCCAGCCTGAACGCGCACATATTATCATAGTGACATCCACCTTTAGCGCCACCTGCTGGTGGTTGGAAACGTCGGCTTTTTTTCCACACCTTGCATTTAATCGAACTCCTCCTACATATTTAATGTAAAAACCTTCAATCTTGGCCAGGTTACTCTTAAGACATGGGGGGAAAAAAATCATGGAGAAACTTTTTCAAACCTCAAAGGGCGTGGCGACGACTCAAAGTAACCCAAAATTAAATTCAAAATGGGTAACACTCCAACTTTTGAGTTGCCCGATTCCACGCTTTGCATATGATCGAACTCCTCCTACATATTTAATGCAAAAACCTTCAAACTTGGCCAAGTAGCTCTTAAGACATGGGGGGGAAAATTCACGGAGAAACTTTTTCAAACCTCAAAGGGCGTGGCCGTGGCGACGCCTCAAATTTATGACTCGCCATAAAAAATTAAGTCGCTTACAACGCCCACATGCATTATCCAATCTGTCCCAAACTGCATACCGTGATTGCTGGACCCGGCCTGAACGCACACATATAAAATAGTGATAAACACCTACAGCGCCACCTGCTGGTGGTCGGAAACGTCTTTTTTTTCCCACAACTCGCATTTTATCGAACTCCTCCTACAGATTTAATGCAGAAACCTTCAAACTTGGCCAGGTTACTCTTAAGACATGGGGGGAAAGAATCCTAGAGAAACCTTTCCAAACTCTGAACGGTGTGGGCGTGGCCAGGCGATGAAAATTGTGTGATGGCGTTTGTGATTTGAAAGCCTTATCATCATCGCAAAGTCATGAAACTTGGCACACATGTCCACCCTGTTGACCTCGTACGTATGTAAAGGGTATCGTGTGTGGGCGGAGATAAATGGCTCAGTAGTGCCCCCTAGAAATTTTTAAAAACCCCTACGCATTGGGGTTATTATGTGCTCGTACGTACGCAGAGGGTATCGTGCGTGTGGGCAGAGCTGCAGCTCCAGCGTCCAGCGCATGCCCAACGTACGCCACCTCGGTCCCGCTCACAGCTGCTTGCAACTTTCTAGTTATTATTAGGGACCGAGCAGTGAAACTGCAAGGTCCCTATTGTATCTGTAAGGAATATTCTTTCTTTCTTTCTTTCTTATTCTTTGCAAAAGGTATGTGAAAACTCATGAAATTTTGCGAGCGCCACCTGCCAGTCGACAACATGAAAGAATCTAAACTTTATATTTTTGGGAGTCGCTCATTGACTCTGTAGCGCCCCCTACGATGCTTAAAAATGGTCCCCGCAATAGGATTAGTTTCGCGTGGGACAACGAAATTCGGTACACTCATTCATCATGCCCAGACGCACAAAAAAGTCTCATGCCGCCAATGTGCCACGTCCACAAGAAGGCGGCCATTTTGGATGGAAAGTGCGTTTTTGGGCCATTTTTGACCGATTCCACGCCTTGCATATGATCGAACTTGTCCTACAGATTTAATGCTACAGACTTCAAACTTGGCCAGGTTACTCTTAAGACATGGGGGGGGGGGAATTAATTGGCCAACTTTTTCAAAACTTAAAGGGTGTGGCCGTTGCGACGCCTCAAAGTTTGATGACTCGCCATCACCAAAATGAAGTCGCTTATAACTCCCACATAGATTAACAAATCTTTCCCAAACTTCATACGGTGATTGCTGGACCCAGCCTGAACGCGCACATATAAAATAGTGATATCCACTTACAGCGCCACCTGCTGGTGGCCGGAAACGTCCTTTTTTTTCCACACCTCGCATTTTATCGAACTCCTCCTACAGATTTAAGGGTAACAGCTCCAAACTTGGCCAGGTTACACTTAAGATAGGGGGGAATAAAAATCTTGAGAAACTTTTCCAAACTCTGAACGGTGTGGGCGTGGCCAGGCGGTGAAAATCATGTGATGGCGTTTGTGGTTTGAAAGCCTTATCATCATCGCAAGGTCATGAAACTTGGCACACATGTCCACCCTGACGACCTCGTCCGTATGTAAAGGGTATCGTGAGTGGGCGGACCACAATGGCTCAGTGGCGCCACCTAGAAATTTTCAAAAACCCCTCCACATTGGGGTTATTTTGCACTCATATGTATGCAGAGGGTATCGTACGTACATCCCAACGTACGCCATCTCGGTCCCGCATACAGCTGCTTGCAGCTTTCTAGTTATAAATTATATTTTACAATACTGATTAAAAAAAGTGACAATTTTTTACAATGATGTTAAAAAAAATTGAATTCTATTTTTTTTATCTTTGCATTTTTTTCTTATCTTCACTCCAATTTTCTGAGGCCCCCCTAGCCCCCACTTTGAAAACCACTGTCTTAGACAACGCACATATCAGAAAATGTCACCGCTTAAACAAGGTTTTTAATGCTTCTACAAATGCTGCTTGAAGCCTGTTTGAAATCAGCATTAGGCTGCTATGCCAGGTTTCTTAGTGACAGCAGTCTGCAAGTGTTTTGGGCAGATTATGTGGAATAACAGCCATGTTTTCTACATACAGGAAATTAAGACGTGTACACTTTCCCTGCCTAAATGGGTTAAAGGCCTGGTTTAATAACCAACAAAGCATAACAAAAGTTATTTTAACTTTGCTTTGTACTGAAGGAAGTAATGTACTCACCGATTTGGCGGCTGAACATGGTGTGTGCGTGTGTGGGGAGAACGTGCTTCACCCACACCAGCTCATCCGTTAGCACCACGGTTTTTGAACATAAAACAACATAAATGCACTACTTTAGCTTTCCGTTTCAATGAAATAAACATATTTTACAAATACATTCTTCTCAGAAAATAAAATACACTTTTAACTCACCAAGTCCAGTTCTGTAACATTCTGTAACACTCCCGAACACAGTCGGGTTGAAAAAAAAAGAAAGCTCCTTGGAAAAATGTTTTAGACAGCAGGTAGACTTTTAATCGACAATTTTCTCTTATCTTTCTCTCTTTCACAGCACAACCCTTCTAGCTTCTTTGTTCTCTGCTTCTTCTTCTGGCGCCAGAGAACGTAGCAACCCGGTTGGCTGGAGCTAGTCACATGGGTTACACATCACACTTGACCGTTTTAGCTGCTGACAAAATAAAATGTATACCGTTTTTTAACCAAATAAAATATCATAACATGAAACACAGCATTCCTACTGTCTGTAATTCTTTATATATTTTTAACTTTTTATTCTCTATTTATTTATATATTTACTTCCTATTTATCCATTTGAGAACTATTTTTATGAAAAGGCTTATTTTTAGTGAGGGTTATTTTAACCTGGGTTACAGAAGTGTCAGATGAGGCAGTAAAATCCAGCCAGTGGATTTGGGTTAGAAGAAGCAATAGCAGCTGGGGGCCAGCAGGGGGAGCACTTAGGGTAAACAGACTTTTGAAAAAGCAAAGAAGAAATTCAAGATATTTAAGTGGAGGGTGTGGCACATGTGGTCCTTTTGAAACCAGGCGGCCATTTTAGGTGAGTTGGCCTGTATGGCTTTGTTTCTGCTGGCATTCTTAGTGACTGTAGGACTGTTTAGGTGAGTCTGTCTGCTGAATCTGCTGGTGTGTCTTGTCTTGCCTCCACCTCTGGCACCCTCTATACTTTCATTACCCCCTACCCTAACAGGGTTTGCATCCCCACCCCGCTGTTACTGGTGGGCAGCTGGTTAGAGGCTGAGGTAGCTTGTGGCTGTAAAAGATGGTTGTTGTGGTGTGAGGGGCAGTGATAGCTGGCATTAGGAGGGTGACTCTGGGACGCCAGTGGTCACTCTCTAGCCTCCTGGAGGTGTCGTGGGCCCAACTAGAGGAAACCCTGATGAAAGGAGGTTCCCACCTGATGACCCAATGACATGTTGGTCAGCACTGCTCACTGACTCTGAACTGCAGGAAGCACGAGGCCAAACATCAGAAGTCTGAATGTTGGGATGAACTGTGACGGCCATTGTTTCGCCCGTTTTCTCTGCAGGTGACGGAGCTGTTTGTGGACAGTAAAACCCGACTGGAGCAGTGCGCCGTCGAGCTGGAGGAGAAGCAGCAGAGGTACGAGGCTTGCTGTGCCAGATACTAACGCTTCCTTCCGTTTCGATGAGTGGAAACTCTGAGAAGAAGCATTCAGTTTGTTTGATTCAGGAAATGATTAAAAACTGAGCTGCAACCTGGATGTGAAGTCGGAACACGAGCTCAGTGTTCCCGTCTCACTCCTGCTGTTTAAAGGGGACGTTAACGGAGACCGGGTCGTGTTTGGAAACGTTGCACAAAGCCTTCAGACGGCTGTTTAAGCCGGGGTAGTTTTTGAAAACTGCACCGGTTAATATTAAGACATCTGTGCTGGGAAACGAGGCACTTTGGTGTGAAACATGTAGGTTTAACCCGCATACCTGATTTAAAACAACTTCATTTCTGAAAGGGGATATTTTTGTCCCCTTTTTAAAACGACCTAAAAACATCATATGTTAATATTTTTTTCCATTTTTTTTTTTTTTCATAAATCTTTTCTTCCACTTCAGTTCTGATCATAACTACCAAGTTTTCAATTATTTTCAAAAAGTTAACTCTTTAAATACTGGTTTATGAGGTAAACACACACACAAAAACTGCTGTATTTTCAATGTATGCAATGCAAAGTGAAATATTCTATGGGGGATTATTAGGTCTGGGATATGTCATTGATGAGCTACAACATCAGTTTTTACAGCTTTTTAGTTTTTCTCCAACGGCAGATTACAGAAACGGCTCCCATAGACATCCATTATAATGACTACTATATAATGACAGGACTTGATTTTATCTTAATCGATTTTGTTGTATTTTATTGCTTTCACTGTTCTTTTATTGGTTTTATTTGTTTTTATTTCTTCTCTTTATTTATTCCCTGCTGTAAAGCACTTTGGGACACCGTAAGGATTGTCCGTAAAGTGCTGTATAACTTAAGCACATTTACGTCAGAACATGACGCTGTGCCTCATTCTTTGGGGTTTCTGCAGCCGGACCTGTACGGGACGTGGGGTCTCTTCTCCACCAGAGCAGTGATGACCCGGCCCAGCATCAGCAGAGACTGGTTGGCCGTCCCAACACGTCGGATTGTTACCAGGTTGAGTTTGCCGATCTTCACCAGCTCCTCTCCGTCCAGCGTGATCTTCTTCATGTGGATGGTGACGGAGAACACAGAGTGGGAGCGACTGCGGAGATACGGCAGAGAACTGGTGAGCACGGCAGGTTAAAGGGATAGTTCGCCTCTTTTGACATGAAGCTGTATGACATCCCATATCAGCAGCATCATTTCTGAACATCTTCTTACCCCCTGCTGCGTCCTGTGAGCAGAGTTCCAGCCTCGTTTTGGTGTTGATGAAGATAGTCCGGCTAGTTGGCTGGGGTTTAAAAAATAAAGCGTCTTGCTTCTCAGAACAATATGCGTTCCACAGAGTAATACATTTGCATCATAAAATGGTTCTCCAGGAAAAAGTCAGACCTCACAATCGCTTGGCCCTATTTTAAGTTAACATCTTACTGAGGTGCTTTTGTTGTGTATTGTTGGCTGATTGAGCATTTTATTCTGCAGTTATGTGCTGGCATGTTGTGGGCTAAAGTCATGACCATTGATTCATCTATGTAGGCTATAGCCTTCTGTGCTGTGTTGACTGTTTTGGCAATTTGCGCACTTCTGTGCTGGCATATTTTGGACTTGGGTTATTAGTTCTCTCTCTCTCTGAGGTGACAGTGAACAGCTTAACCAAAGGAATACAGCTTGTTGTTCAGCTTTTAGATCTCTTTTGAAGTCTTTCCTCATCAGATACAGAAGCTGTTTAACTTCCACATTTTCATCCTTTCCATCAGTCACATCCTCTGGATTCAGATGATGTGACTGCCACCCAATCCACAAAGAGAACATTTATCAACACTTCACATGCAGTTACTCTGATGACCGCCCTTCAAAAGTTATTAGAAAGTTTGTTTTAAAGAAAACAGACTCCTAACATGTGGAAATGTGGATTTTATTCTAAAATGTGGCTTAGATATTTACAGAAGTCCTTAATATGCAACATGTGATTGTAACCATGTTTTTCAATCGTGCCAACTTGTTAAAAAGGGCATAAGATGTCTCCTTTAAAGAGTCCGGGTGTGTTAGAGCGCCACCTGCTGCTCATGCTGCTGCTCGGACAGGTTTTAACCTCATTTCTCCATCACAGAGTTGCAGTCAGAGACGGTTAATGATGATGTTCTGGTTGCTTCTAAATGCAGGAGGTCCAGATTCCACAGCTGCTTCAACATTTTCTGATGAAACAGCTTTCATATACCTCTCAAACCCCCATGAATCCTGCTCATCGTTTACATTCAGACTGAAACTGAAATAAAGACACATTTGATCAACAAACAGTTTTATTGTTTAAAAACAGCAGGATCTGAACATGAGGAACAACATCGCACTATAAAGACAGACAGATGGTAAAAATCAGCTGCACACAGGCTGCTTCCTGAGAGCTTAAAGAGCTCAAAGTGGACCAAAACAAACTAACTTCAGGGGTTCATGTCACCGGGGGTGAGGGGTTCGTGTCACCGGGGGTGAGGGGTTCGTGTCACCGGGGGTGAGGGGTTCGTGTCAGCGGGGGTGAGGGGTTCGTGTCAGCGGGGGTGAGGGGTTCGTGTCACCGGGGGTGAGGGGTTCGTGTCACCGGGGGTGAGGGGTTCGTGTCAGCGGGGGTGAGGGGTTCGTGTCAGTACCAGATGGTGATGGATGAGGTGAGGATGGACTCGATGATGGAGGTGTAGAAGTGCCAGCCAGAGTCCATTGCTTCAGCCCAGCCCAAGGTACTCCCTGCCCTGTGGAGAGCCAGGATGGAGGGTGATGGTGGAGCAGAGAAAGGGCCCCAGCTTTACAGACTGAAGGCGGGGGAGTTTCCTGGTGTTTTCAGTCTTTGATTAACTCATAAATATTCTGTATAATAGGAGCCAATCACCAGCAGAACTTCAGGGTTCAGTACGCCCGTTCAGATCATTCAGATGAGAAAACTTTCAGGGATCAGAAAAGGTCGTCCTCAGCTTGGGCTGAAAGAGGAGACATTTAAACTTATTGGAGTTCAAATGCTTGTTCTACTGGAGGCTGATATGCACCGGCACGTCTTCTTTCACAGATCCAAAAAACACCAACAGCAACAACAACTATGAACAAAACTGTCAGTCCAACTGAAAGACCAACGATCAGTCCAAGAGATCCATCCTCCTTCCCTGCAGGTCAGAAACAGGTGTGAGTATCAGGTGTCAGGTGATGACTGAAGAACATTTCCTCTTCTAACTGCTGTCCCACATCATCTCACTGCACTCTGACCAGCTGCTTTCTGCAGAGTCTCAGCAGCAACATCTTTAGAAAACACCTGAAACATCTGATCTGAGATGTTTCACATCAACAACCAGGAAGCTGCTTCAGCTCTGATCCAGAGACAAACACAAACTCACCTGCTGGAGGACCTTTCAGCTCAATCCTACAGATGGGCTCAATGTTTCTCTCTGGGTGGTGTGTTCCTCTTTGGATGACTCGACACTCGTAAGTTCCGCTGTCCTCAGCCGTCACCTTCTTCAGAATCAGGGACACGTCTCCATCCTTCATCTGTCTGTCCTGCAGATCCACCCGGTCCTTAAAAGATGGATGCTGCTCTTTAAAATCAGTCTCATTGTCTTCCATGTGATAAACATTTTTATCATCCAGACCAGTTCTGGTCCAGTCTAATTATTTGATGTCTTTGCCAGATGCAGCTCGACATGTCAGAGTAACATCCTGTCCAGGTTCAGCTGTGATGTTTCTCTGATCTGCAGGAGAGGAAACAACACAGAGCAGAGAGGTCAAAGAGGTTAAAGAGGTCAAAGTGGAACTCTGAACTTCCACAGCAGCATCAGAGAGACCACGCTGCTCTGAGCTGGTTGACTCTCTAAAACCATCCATCCATTTTCTATACCCGCTTAATCCAGCTGTGGGGTCACAGGGGGCTGCAGCCTATCCCAGCTGTCATTGGGCGAGAGGCGGGGTGCACCTGGACAGGTCGCCAGTCCATCACAGGGCCACACGGAGACAAACCAGACACGTTTGGGTGGTGGGCAGGGGCGTGTTGGCCGGGGGGGCTAAAACCAGGGTTTCCGCGGAGTCATAAAACGTCATAAATTTAATAATAAGAATTTTAGGCCATAAAAAGTCATAAAAACATCCAGATTTTCCATACAAGGTCATAAATTACATTTCGCCACGTCTTAAATTTATATGCTCGTTCATTCATTAGTTCTACCATCGCCTCTCCACCTCGAGCCCATACGCTGATGGCGGAATTCATCCGTTTCGCCTGTTGCAGTAGCCTAGCAAGCTAGCAAGCTAGGCTACTGTTGCAGTTCTGCCTGAGGAATCTGGGTGGTATCGCGTGAACTTCAAGATCCATGCGCCAGTGTAGCACTTCCATAGAAACCCCCGCGAACTTCAGAGCTTCACTGCCGGTGTACTGATCATGTAGCCTTGGTCTATGGTCACAAAGTCTACTTAGCCTAGCTCGTATTGTGTCTTAGGTTCACTAATCCACTAAGACAGTAAAAGCTATTGTTGTGGAGAAATTAGAGTCGAATCCCGCGTTGGTCAGCCGTCCATTGGGGAGTTTATTGAACAAACCGTCACAGCAAATGTGCATACAGAATGTACAAAATGTCCGACGAGCTCATTTTGGGACACCCTTTTATACCGTTTTATCATAACAAGTGTACGTGGCCCTCTCTGGAGGCGCCTAGCTTTCGCAGTTTATCATAAACACGCTCATTCTAACTATCAACAATATTCATATGAACCAGTCAACAAGGCCCAGGATGTAACTAGGCCAGAAGTCATGAGCATGTCATGACATCCTTCTCCCACATAGTCCCCCCTGAAATCACTTATCAGTGATTTAATAAAGAAATAATCTAAAATGAAAGAAAATCATCCCACATAGTTAATTAAGAATTAATTAACATAATCAACACTAAATTATTCTAATAATTCTACAATATCAATCAACGGAACCATTTTGAATAAATGAAAAGGAATATATATATGTGTGTACTCGAATCACATTAAATGATTAAATTAAATTACACAATATTGATTTCAACACCACTATAAGTTTTACATTGCCATCACACTTGTCCACTGTTCGCAGTGCATAGGTGCGAAAAACCCACCGGCTGCTACTTTCGTAACTCATGTTCTTATCTTGGGAAAACTCACCTACGGCCCCACCCCACTTGGCGACCGACCACTTTACCAAGGTCGCACTCCGAACAGTTGACTTACACAACTGGCAATGCACATATTAGTGATCAGTTCTGATTGATAATACACATAGACTGAATACATCACCTTCAAATCAGTTAATCACCGTTTTGTATCAAGTACAATACATAAAATTATGGATTGTCACACAACAATAGTAATAAAATGCAATGTAATGCCGCTCCTCCAGTCCCGTCCCATCTCCTGTACTCTGGTGTCGTCTGCTTCTGGCCGAACATCCGTCCGGCTGGGTCTGGAACTGCTAAGCTAACTCTGGGAGGAGAGGTCGCCAGTACGTCACTCCCAATCAAAGAGATCTTCAGCATCTCTTCTCCCTATTAGACTAACCTTGGTTCCACCCTCGAGGAAAGAAACTTGTGAACCGTCCGTTGATAACCTTCATTCGTTGACCCGCTCTCCCACGCGTTGGTCCTCAGACCTGGTCTCGCATGGTCATCCGCCTCCAGATTCCTTCCTCTGTTTGTTCGAACATCACTTGCAGCAAACACCTTCTCAGAATGGGTATAATGCAACACCCCAATAGGGAAACCATCCTCACTATCAACAATATTGCTATTCCCGCCTTAACTGTCATCGCTCCCCCTTCTCCCAAAATCCCAAACAGACCAGTCCACCACCGTTCACCTCCACCAGCATCACACGTCAGCTCCTCTCTCCGTTCTCTGAACTCCTTCACGGCCGTTGTAAACGCTCCATGAGCTGCCGTGTTCCCGGGTATAAATGTACAACATTTTCCCCAACCATCTGGCAAACACCAATTTTCCCTTCTAATATACATTCTAAAACTTGTCTGTTCTACCAAGCCATCATACTCGTCTCATGTAGTTGTTCTCCAAAGCCTGCAAACCCTTCACTCGTGTAGCTAAGAATTCCCTGTCGGTTGTATTATATGTAATTAGTCCATTCCCCATTTTGTTAAATATGATCCACGGCAAATCCAGCTGCAATCTCCCTGCGTGCTTTGAGCTCAAAAGGAATCCCTCTCGGCTGCCCTATTGCATCCAAGTAAACGTGCTTATCCATGATGTAGTTACCACTATATGTTTTAACTCTCCCCTCCTCCTACATCCAATCCTAGCATCCCGTTTACCTTGTCATACACTAACACAACTGATGTGTTCCTCCTCACCAGTGCCCAAAGACCTATCCACCTGTTGGGAAACACATTTAACAAAACATCATCTCCACACATCCAGTAACTCTCAGCCACTAGGTGTGTCTGATCCCCAAAAAGATATAGAGTTAAAATGATCATTCCTATATTTTCACATTATTGATCCAAATAAATAAATCCTAATAAATATTGGTTCCATTTAACAGTAGTACTACTTACGTGACTTCCAAAAGCATTCAAACTCACAATCGTAATCTACTCTATCATCAGTCGGAGGCCCATCCTGTGATGTACTATGATTAAATTCAGCACAAGAAGACTCAAATTTTTGGCCCTCCCTTATTTTGAAAACAATTCCGTAATTTATTTGGCCCAAACATCAATCTGCACTTAATACCACACATAGGAAACAATAACCATTTATCCTCTGCCGATGTGAACCTACCTTCTCTGCATTCCCGTTGCTGGACCACCGCACAGTCCCTGAAGGTGTGTGGCTCTGGAACAACAACAGGCAATGCTCCTGGAGCGTCTGCGCATATGAGACACTCCGTCGCTGTCAGTTCTCTCGTAGTGTACCATGCCCATCTATACCCCATATTCTGGGCTGCCTTAACCCATCTTCCACAGTTACACTGTTTTCCTGACTCCACCTGTGCATGTACACTCCGTCTGTTCTTGGGTTAACATGATTATTCTGTCCTGTAGTGCTAATGGTATCAAATCCCCCTAGTCTTCCCCAAAAATCTTTCTATTCTTACAACCATTGTGAACAACTTCTTCTGACCCAATCTGACGTGATCTTACCAGATTGCCCCCTTTGTTGTGGCGTCCAGAGGCGGTGATTTGGTCGTCTCCTCCTCCGGACCCATGATCCACACTTCCTCACACTTACCCATACTTACTCATCCTTCCTCTCACTTCCAACATCCTTTATCCCTACGTACTTAACTTCAAGCTTAACATATCTTCTTCACGACTAGCTCTAGTGTGTATTGCTGGCAAAGTTTGTGGCGTGGCATGGTCTGAGTGGGTGTGTATTGTTGCATCATACTCATCCGACCCAGGCTGGCTACTTCCCTGCGGGCTGGCTTCATCACGGGACCCTTCCAGCCTCTCCTGTTTGCGGGATCCCGTCCAACATCTCCAGGCTTCGTTCTCCTGAGCCCATGCTGTCGGCCAACACCCACACCTGGATGCTCACAGTGTCAGAAATCTTAACCTCTTCCTTTTGTTCATCCTTTCCCTTGGACTCAACTCCGACTGTGACTTTAGTCCGAACCTCAGTGCAGTGATTCTAATGGTCCCATGTGTTGCTACCTTCCACTTGAACTGCTGTTGGCGTTGCTCGCACCATTGTGTACGGTCCTTTCCGTCTTGGCTCGTGCCACTTCCTTCGGAACACTCTGATGTGCACCTGGTCGCCTGGCACCACTGGCCTCTCAACCAGCTGTTCGAGACTCAAGTCTCTGAACTCCTCCTGTAGATAGATTGTTCTGTGGATTGCAGTTAATTGCTTCATGTAAGCTGTCCACTCTGTTTGCACCTGCTCAAGTGGGAACTGAGGTGCCGGCATCGGTCGACCCGTTAGCATTTTATGCGGTGTTAGTGCGTGACTCTATGAGTCTGCATAGGACATCTCATTAGTGCAAGCGGCAAAGCATCTAGTTAGTTTAGTCGAAGCACAGATTCAATTCAATTTCACTTTCCAGGTTCCTTTGATCCTCTCAACCATCCCTTGACTTTGTGGTTGATAAACGGCCCCCCAGCGCTGCTTGATTCGCAGCTGCTGCAGAATGCCTCATGCACTTTTCTAAACAAACACTTAACCATTATTTGAGCTAATCTCTAATGTAATGACAAACAGATGAATCAATTCTCTTACCAAAAAAATTTACGACTATTTATCCAATATGTATGACCAATATCCTTGTGATGGCGCGACCTCTGGCTCCAGTGACACCATTGGTGCCAAAACAGCAAGCTGGCACTTTGATGCTACTTTTGCTGCTTCATCAGCCGCGATATTACCTTTACCGACCATTTCGTTACCTTTACGATTATATGACCCTTCATCACTGCCAATTTTCAATTTTCATGACTGCAATCCGCTCCTTCATTTGGACCTCCTGTCGCGCTGGACTTCCGTCTGACCTCCTGAACCCTCTCTGCTTCAAAACTGCTTCAAACAAATAGCAAATATCATGAGCACATGCAGAATCTGTGTACACATTAGTAACCTTACCTTCCACCAGTCAACATGCTTCCGTTAGTGCCTTCAGTTCAGCCAACTGTGCCGAACATGGCCGTTCACACTTCTCAGCTTTCACCGTCACAAAGTTCTCCACCTTCCTGTTTCACAACTGCAAAACCTCATGATCACCCAAATGATCTCACAACATGAACCATGCACAACATAAGTGACATCAGCCTGCACAAGTGAAGTTGCCTCTAAGTCAGGTCTCAGTTTAATGTATCTCACTGCTTCTGCCACACGCTCATGTGGTTCTCCTTCAAACTCACGTGGAATGACATCCGCAGATCCCGATGTAGTACCCTGCTGTATTCTCACATCTGGACGTGTCAAAAGATGCACAACCTGCAAACATCCTGTCCGAGTCACAACATACCTACTCTGATTTATTAGTTCTGAAATCTTATGGTTTTTATTGGAGACATATAAGAAAAATGGCTTCTCATAGACTAGTGTTGACCGTTTTGGATGACTCTTGCTAATTTCGTTTCAAATTTCCAAAGGCTAACTTAGCCTCGGTTGTCCTCTCCAGTTGTGCTTTCAACCTTTGATCTTTGGATTTTTCATGATTCCTTCCAGAGGAAGCGCATTGTATTGCATAATCCTCCCAAAAGAAGATCATACTTGTTTTATTTTAATTTTACTTATTTATTCATTAGTTATTTATTCATTTATTTTGGACATGGCGCTTTTCTTACTCCCTCCAAGTGGGATGGAGAGATATCAGTAATTCCCTATGGGCTAAATAGATACTCTAATTTAGGCTATCAATGCTAAAATTTAAATTAGAAACTTTGTTCCGTTCAAATTTTAGAACTTCGTAATAGTGGCACATTTAAATTTTAAATTCAGAAACTTTGTTTTGTTCTGTCCTAGTAACAGTGACCTATTTAAATTCAGGTTTTAGAAACTTAGTAGTCGTGACACCTTTAACTTAAAAACTTTGTTTCGTTTTGTAATGATGACACACCTGAGGGCGGTTTTTAAACCCTTTTGAGTATGTCTGATGTAAGTGTACTTCTTACCTCTATATGTCAATGTAAACCAATACTGGGATTCCTCTGCCAGAGGACAGCCTTGGACCTGCCGGGCCACTTACTCCGCCCCCCAGGGACTGGCCACGGTCCTGCCGAACACTCGGGTTTCTCGGTGCTCTCGGACAGCTGTAAACAAAGTGTCCCCTCTCGCCACAGGCCCAACATGCCCCCGAGGACCTTCGTCCTCCAGGTGCACCTCTTCTTGACCTTTGACAGGGTCGACGATGGACTTGCCCCTGTGATGGCTGTTCAGCGGCCCCCGCTGTTATGGCCTCATTTCGTACTTCTTGCTTCGCTTGCAGTTCTTCTAACTGCAACCGTGCAAGTTCCCTTTGCATATCCTTCTCCTGCTCCTTCCGTTTCAGTTCTTTTCTGTATTTGTTTACTGCATGCACCACGTGGTCTCGGAATTGCCCATGTGACATTGAATTCAACCCCACCACAACCTCCAGCCTCCCCTGAGCTGGGGCAGGCAGAGCCTCTTTGATGGAAACTCTGAACAATGTCACCCAAGCTGGGCTCTTCTCGATTTCTCCCTCAGACTCTTGTCTCCATTTCTTCAATTGTTGTGCAATGTACACAACCGGACTCTCTGTTCCTGACAGTGGTTCCCCCTTTAATGCTTCGAGGTCCACTCCCACAGGAAACTCAGCTCGTAACGCTCTCCAGAGTGCAGCTCGATATGCATTAAAGTCAGTTCCATCAGCTCGGTGGCTTAACATCCAGTCATTCTCACTGTGTCTCAAAATGCCCTCCATGGTAGAAGTTCCCAAACACAGTGCCCACACTGCCTTAATGTGTCCCACAGACAACAGTTTATGCACAGTCTCTTGTTCAAAAGCTCTTATCCATCTACTTGCACCTGTGTGAATGTCCGCAATCGAGCAACCAGCCCCCCTAGGACGAGCGTCTGCCACGGCACATACTGTCCCTGCGTCATTTCTATCAAACTCGGTGCTGACGCTGTCGGACTCTTATGTTCTTCAGAAGATGCCTTTTGAACTGGAGGTGCCAGTTCGGGTGATTTTTGATCTTGTGGGAGCTGTCCCCTTGCCTGATCTGAATTACAGACGGTGTCTGGCTCAGGAGCTCCATGACTGCTTGATGCAGCTATTTGTGGTTCTGGACGTTCATGAGATATTTTGTGATCTTTTATTTCAGAATCTCCTTGTATGTTTACTGCTCCTGGCAGTGTTGGAAATAGCTCTGCATTTTCAAAGAAATGTAAAACTTTTAATTCAAGCTCTCTCTTTTCCTGTCTCTTTTTGCTTTTGTCCTTTGGTTTGTAAGCTTTAATCCATTGTTCTATAATCTTACAGGTAGTTACATTGAAAGTGCCACCTTTTGGCCAGGGTGAGACGTTATTTTTTGTTCGTTTTTCCCATTTTAGAGATATCTTTTTAATATCTTTGGAATGTTCAGGATGTTTGGCGCTAATGGTTATTGTTGGTGTTACATCCATTGTTTCACCTAGTTAGTTCCCTTCTATTGACTTTTGACTTTTCCTTTTTTATTTACTTATCTATTTTCTAAATTTTCCTTATTTATTATTCGTATTCCCCCCTTTTTTTTTTTTTTTTTTTTTTGAAAGTCAATTTAAATTCATTAATTATTTAACTCTAATCCATGTTAATTTAATGTTCGGCTAAATTTAGCTTAGATGCAGCTAATTATTGGATTGGATATTGTCAATGCTAATGTTAAGGTTAGCCTATGTTAGCTTGAAAGCTTACGCTCTAGGTTGTTTTTTTTTTTTTTTTTTTTTTTTTTTTAATTAAACCAATGTTAATTCAATGTTAGGCTAATTTAGCTTTTTGACTTCTAGTTTGGAGTTCGGTTACTATTATTGCTAATGTTGATGTTTGCTAACCAATGCCAATTGCTGTTAGCTTCCTAGTTGTTGCTAATAAATGCTAACCTATTGCTAATTAAGATTTAAACCAATATTTGCCTTATTGCTATTGCTAATCAATGCTAATTGTCTTTCTGATCAATGCTAATTATGGCTAACGAAATGCTAACAAATGCTACTAATGCTAACCAATACTAACTATTGCTAATCAATGCTACTTATTGCTAATCAATACTAGCTTCCTTGTTGACCAATGCTAATTGAATGCTAATTATGCTATTCAACGCTAGTGATTGCTAATCAATGCTCCCCCCAATGCATTGAAGGATGGCTGATAAGACGCAAGAGGTACTATTGGCGATTGCTCAACAACCTGCCCGCTTCTTTACAGCTATTAATTAATCCAGTTTGAATTCATCCGATTCACAATTTGCCGGAGCGCAGCGACTATAGTCCTTCTTAATTACCACAAAAAAAACAATACAACCACACAAGCCAGACCAACTGACCACAGCTGTCTGCTTTACAACTCACATAAGCTGCTGTTTACCCAATTTTTATCCCAATTCACACATGTGGCTCCTCTTGGCCCAAAGTTTCAACAATTACAATTTCAGCAGCCCCCCTGCGCAGAAGTAACAATGAAATGCTTACCGAATGCAGGATCCGTCTCTCTCCTGTGTTCTTTTAAATTTGGGGAAGCCGGAAGAAGCCGTCAGCTGTGCTCCACTAACAGAGATCAACTGTAATGGTAGGAACAAAATCCCACCTGCCGGCTTGTTACAGCTGATGTCGGTTGTCGGGGCACAGAGGCCACGCTCCGCCGGGATCCAGATGCAAACTCTCACGAATTCGGGGTCACCATTATGTTGTGGAGAAATTAGAGTCGAATCCCGCGTTGGTCAGCCGTCCATTGGGGAGTTTATTGAACAAACCGTCACAGCAAATGTGCATACAGAATGTACAAAATGTCCGACGAGCTCATTTTGTGACACCCTTTTATACCGTTTTATCATAACAAGTGTACGTGGCCCTCTCTGGAGGCGCCTAGCTTTCGCAGTTTATCATCAACACGCTCATTCTAACTATCAACAATATTCATCTGAACCAGTCAACAAGGCCCAGGATGTAACTAGGCCAGAAGTCATGAGCATGTCATGACATCCTTCTCCCACACTTTCTCTAAAAGTTCTTTCTGACATGGAACAGAAAGAAAAGCAGGAGGTTAAAGCTTGTTTCAGTTTGGCTGTGAGACCTGAACAGACGTGTTTGTCTTCATTCTTTTCTTCTCTCAGACTGACTGAAGTCCAGAAGATGGACAGAGCAGAGTCTGCAGCATCCAGCGGTCGCTCTACCAACAGGAACCCATCCAGACCTCCAGAACCATCAGACACAAAGTAAGAGAACTGCTCATGGGGGGGGGGGGGGCAGCTTCTTATCTGGGACATCACCATGGCAACGTATACTGGCAACCCAAACAGGGTGTGAAGCAGGTTGGAAATATTCAGGGTGACAAGCTGACTTTAACCTTATTTATATATCTAAACATGTATAAATATAGTATATACAGTGTAAATATATATATATAAATGTGTGTGTATACCAGGGCCGGAGTGGGACTCATTTTCAGCCCTGGAGTTTCATGCCTCAGACCCACTTTAGATCAGAACATGTGATTAAAATCATGTAATTATAACCTCACATGTTGAGTGTACAACAGGTCACCTGTTCCTCCCATACTGACAGAAGCAGTTCCCTCATCACTACTGGCTGCTGGCTCTGCTTCTGACACAAAATCACATTTTAAAAATGATCCTAATTCTCAGCACAAAACTCCCCTTTTTACAAAGCCTTCTGATCAATTCAGGTCAGTTTCATTAATGAGCTGATGGATCATCTATCAGCTCAGGGCACTTTGCATACAGAGCAGGTCTACACCATACTTTTCATTATATTCATTCTAATAATATTCACTCAATGAGTAATCCTACCTGCCCACTCTGGACTTGTGGGCTCATGGCTGCTGCTCGGTGCTGCATCTTCTGACTCTGAGGGGCTACAAGACAAAGTTTCCCAGTTATGTGGCACGACAACGTGCTGCGCCGTCTTTTCAAGGCAAGCACCAGGCATGAAACGTCATTATAACGTCACAGGCCGCTACCGCCGTGAGCGACGCGTCAACACTAAATCCAGCATCAATCTGCAGATTGTTTCTGTCCACCTTTAGTTCTGAGAGAGTCTGCCTCTCTAAGGTGCTCTTTTTACACCCAGTTATGCCGCTGACCTGCTGCTAATTAACCTGATTGGTTCCAAAATGTTCATAAATGATGTTGCTAATGTGGGATGTAATACAGCTTCATGTCAAAAGAGGCGAGCTATCCCTTTAACCTGACTGGTTCCAGCTTTTTCCTTTTAATAACATTTACTTTTCCAGCGTTTTGCTGCCAACTTTTATGAGACGTGTTGATTCCTCAGAGCTGATTTGACTGTGTGTGTGTTCTTAAACTTTTTTTTTTCACGCCACCGCCGTGAGCGACACGTCAACACTAAATCTGCCTTAAGTCTAGCCTTCTCTGCGCCACCCTTGCTCTTTCTGCTTTCCATCTGTCAAACACCACTGACTGAGTGCACTGACCTGTTTTGTAAGGGAGCGTTTGCAAAAAAAAACGGGAGCTGCCAGTGGAGGCGAAGGCGGCCCACGGACAGCAGTAGCAGCGTACGTAACCAACCCACAACCCTAACCCAGTCCTGTTGATCATTAACTGACATACAGCCCCTCACAAGGCACACCAAATACTTTAGGAAAAATTAGTAAATGTCTAAAGAACTTGCAAACCGTATTGATCGTTAACTGGCATACAGTCCCACACTTGAAAAATAGTTATACTTTTTAACACTAAGCGACAATCCTTCGGTTCGGGTCGCGGGGGGGCTGGAGCCTATCCCAGCGGTCATTGGGCGAGAGGTGGGGTTCACCCTGAACAGGCCGCCAGTCCATCAAAGAGCCACACAGAGACACACGAGACAAACGATCCCACACACTCCTAAGGACAATTTTAGAGACACCAAACAACCTAACATGCATGTTTTTGGACAGTGGGAGGAAGCCGGAGTACCCGGAGAGAACCCACGCAAAAAAAAGAAATTGGGGTTTTGCTTTAAAGACGGGATAATAACCTTTCTAGTACCAAGCTCCGTTGAGTGTAATTTTAGTTCAAATAATTAACTTTTACAAGGTAATTATTACTTTTTACACTAGTGGATCAACTGAGTTATTACACTAGAGATTATTAGGAAGCTGTGCAGATCTTTGCACTGACTCACAGCCCAACCAATTAAGATAGCAAGGCTCTAATTGAACTATTTGATCAGCCTCAATAACCAAAATTATTTTCTAATTATTTTTTTTTTTGTATGAGCACATTATTTCATCCCAAACTGAAACACCATTTCCTAGTTTTACATACCTCGCTATCCCATTAGCCCTAAACCTAAGGTCACAGGACCATAGCCCTAACCCTAACTCTGGCCCTCAATGTCACGTTTTGAAAAATTAATTTTAATAATTTTTCCCAAAAACTTTTTTTATCCAAAGTTAGACCCCTTTTTTAAGCTTTCCCCTCCCACATATTCTAATCCTAAGGTTCACAGGAGTATGGCCCTAACCTTAAGTTCCCCACTCCACGCCACGTTTTGAAAAAAACATGAACATAAGTCCACCCCCCGCCCCCACATGTGTCCACCATAAAAATTAATCTAAATAATTTCTTCCAAAAAAACAATATTTCTTAACCCACTTTCTCTTCTTATATACCTTCCGTTCCACTCACCCTGAACCTAAGGTCACAGGACCAGAGCCCTAATCCTAAGTCTGCCTTCCCCATGCCACTTCTTGAAAAGTAAAAATTAATTTTAATAACTTTATACGGTCCCCAGTCGCACCTCTTTCAACCTCTCTCTTGAATAAAAGCCAAAATGCATAAACATTAACATAAACCCACTGCCATGACTAAACTCCGTCCCCCCCCAAAAAAAGAGAACACTGGCCCTTGCGGCCCCAACATCAGACCGGCCCACGAGGAATTGTCCTGGTCCTCCATATTAGCCACTTTGGGCCTGGTCTATGCTTTGTGTGTATACATATATATATACATAAATATACTGTATCTATACATGATAGTCAGGCGCTTTGACCATTCATTTTATGTGTATGTGCAAATGAATAACACCATGTTTGTGTTTGCAGAGGTCAGCACCACAGACAGAGAGCAGAGTCTCCAACATCCGACTGTCTGTCTGTGAAGAGCAACTGGTCCAAAGATCATCCTCCAGACCTCAGTGATGAAGCTGGACCCTCAGACACAAAGTAAGACAACTGAAACAGAGATTTCAGGACCTTTCCTGATCTATTTTATTTTTCTTTAAACTCAGCATTTATATCCAAACCAGCTCAATGTCCTGTTAACTAGGTTAGACAATTGAAACAGAGATTTCTGGATCTTTCCTGATCTCTTTGTTACAAAAAACAGAGAAAAACAGAATGAATGAATGAATGAATATATGAATAGATAAAGGACAAAATACGTTGCTCGTCCAAAAGAAAAAGTCCCACTCTAATATTTCGTGGGACTGCCTTTAGCTCTGATTACAGCAGCATTCGCTGTGGTATTGTGTCAATAAGCTTCTGCAATGGCACAACATTTATTTCAGTCCAGAGTTGCATTATTTTTGCTCTCAGATCTTGCAGTGATAATGGGAGAGTCGGACCGCTGAGCAAAGTCTTCTCCAGCAGATCCCGAAGCTTCTCACTGGGGTTAAGGTCTGGACTCTGTGGGGGCCAACCCATGTGTGAAAATGATGGCTCATGCTCCCTGAACCCCTCTTTCACAATGTGAGCCCTATGAATCCTGGCATTGTCATCTTGGGATATACCTGAGCCATCAGGGAAGTAAAAATCCACTGATGGAATAAGCTGCTCATTCAGGTAGTCAGCTGACCTCATTCTTTGGGCTCATAACGTTGCTGAACCTCGACCTGACCCACTGCAGCAGCCCCAGATCATAGCACTGCCCCCACAGGCCTGTACGGTAGGCAGCAGGCAAGATGGGGGCGTCATCCAGGTCTTTATGTCTTTAAGACATGTTTGTTGTCTGAACAACTGATTGGTTTCATCTGGTTTCATAGATAAGTACAGCTGAGTATCATCAGCATAGCAATGGAAATTTATGCCATGCTGTCTAATAATGTTACCTAATGGAAGCATGTATAAAGTGAAAAGAATCGGTCCAAGCACAGAACCCTGGGGAACTCCATGACTTACTCTGGTGTGTGAGGAAGATTCTTCATTTACAAGAACAAACTGAAATCTATCAGATAAATATGATTTAAACCAGCCTAATGCAGTTCCTTTAATCCCAATAACATGTTCAAGTCTCTGTAATAAGATACTGTGATCGACCGTATCAAATGCAGCACTGAGATCCAACAGGACAAGCACAGACACAAGTCCGCTATCAGAGGCTAAGAGGAGATCATTGGTAACTTTCAGCAGTGCAGTTTCTGTGCTATGATGCACTCTGAATCCTGACTGAAACTCTTCAAACAGATTATTTCTGTGGAAATGATCACAAAGCTGAGCTGCAACTATTTTTTCAAGAACTTTAGACATTAAAGGGAGATTGGATATAGGTCTATAATTAGCTAACACTTCTGAATCCAGAGGAGGTTTTTTAAGTAAAGGTTTAATTACAGCAACCTTAAAAGTCTGAGGTACATATCCTGTCAACAAAGACAGATTGATCAAATCCAATATGGAAGTGTCAATTAATGGGAAAACCTCCTTGAACAGTCTGGTTGGGATTGGGTCTAAAACACAAGTTGATGGTTTAGAAGAGACTGTTGCTGTTGTTAGTTCAGAGAGATCAACTGGGCAGAAGCCGTCTAAATACAAATCAGGTTCTAAAGATACTTCTAAAGCTGCTGTACTTGATGATACATCACTGATGATAGTGGGAAGGACTCCATCAATCTTCTCTCTAATAGAAACAATTTTATTAATAAAGAAGCTCATGAAATCATCACTGCTGAGAGTTAAAGGAATACCTGGCTCAACAGAGCTCGGACTCTTTGTCAGCCTGGCTACAGTGCTGAAGATAAACCTGGAATTGTTTTTATTCCACTGATTTATTTTCCTCATATAGATCATTTTATGTATTTGCATATGAATAACACCATGTTTGTGTTAGCAG
This sequence comes from Odontesthes bonariensis, assembly GCF_027942865.1. Lineage (NCBI taxonomy): Eukaryota > Metazoa > Chordata > Actinopteri > Atheriniformes > Atherinopsidae > Odontesthes > Odontesthes bonariensis. The sequence goes on along the minus strand of NC_134507.1, from coordinate 3,070,955 downwards.
AGGTCGGCACCACAGACAGAGAGCAGAGTTTCCAACATCCGACTGTCTGTCTCTGAAGAGTGACTGGTCCAAAGATCATCCTCCAGACCTCAGTGATGAAGCTGGACCCTCAGACACAAAGTAAGACAACTGAAACAGAGATTTCAGGACATTTCCTGATCTCTTTTATTTCTGTTAAACTCAGCATTTATATCCAAACCAGCTCAATGTCCTGTTAACTAGGTTAGCACAGGCACTAACTTGCTGCTTTCTCCTGTTGCCATGACAACAAATGGGAGAACAGCACTCAGTCTGGTGTCAAACCAAGGAGATGGTGGTGCACAATCTGATGTGGCAAACCCAAAACTCTGGCTACAGAGCTGTATTTCTGATCATTTTGGTTTGTGTTGGAAATCTAAACTCTACTTCCAGTTCAGGAGCAACATGGCCTCTGAACAGGACCACATGTCTGTCAGTGATGGTCTGTTTTCTGCCTCTGACAGCTCAGGGGGTCACAGTGGATGGATGTGGAATGAAATGTGATCATCTCAGAGTGTAGCTGCAGCCAGTGTTGTTAGAATCTATTTGATCAGCCCAGGTCTTTATCAATACACTTATCGGTTATCTGTAATTACTAAAGAGTTTTTTATTTCTTAATTCTAAAAGAGCAAATGTAGAATAGGATTAGGACTGATTTGAAATGTAATGAAATGTTTTCTGTACAGCAGCAGCAGTAATATTCACACAGTGAAGTCAGCTCAAACTGAGAATTGAACCAAATGTGAAATGTTGCTGCAGGAAGGGTTGAGTTTGTATTCACATCAAACAGCAGAGTTGATGCTAAATGGAGTTATTTTAAAAGGATTTTAGTGATGAAGACATGTGTTGCAGAGGGAGGAAGAGGAGTGGTGTTTGTGAGGAGCAGCAGCTGTCCTGCTGTGCTCTGTGTCAGGACGTCCTGAAGGATCCGGTCTCTGCCAGCTGTGGACACTGGTTCTGCAGACAGTGCATCACCTCATACTGGGACCAGTCTGCTCCCTCAGGAGGCTCATACTGGGACCAGTCTGCTCCCTCAGGAGGCTCCTCCTGTCCCCGGTGTGGAGAAAGATCCAGAGCTGCACCAGGTCAGATATTTCTGTTAACCCGTTTAGACGCACACACACATCAACATGTTCAAGATGCACAAACAATAATATTTTACAAAAAATATGAATCGCCATGACGACAAAGTCAGTGGTTTAAAAAGAGGAGGTTTAACTGCTGAAATGTGTCTGTTTTTATTTCAGTTGATGTTTTAGTTTCTTCAGACGCTGAGAATAAAAGTGTTAGTGGACAGTTGTTAGTTTTCAGCCCCCCTCAGGTTTCAGAAGGACTTCACACACAGCTTTGGGTCTGAATGGTTAACCTGCTGATTTAATGCAGACACATTGTGGTGTCAAACAGAACAACACAACATTTGTTAGGACCTGACTCACATGGACACAACAACAGAGACACACCATCAGTTCAAGCTAAAGAATCATTTTATTAACTCACATCAGACTGAATTGATACGCCAAATCAAAGCTTTATGTTCTGGGCTGTGGACATCAGTTAAATCAGAGCTGGATCATATTTCTGAGTGGAAGACATAAATGTAAATGCTGTAATGAGCAAATAGATCAGAAAATGAAACTAAACCAACACAATAACCAAGATAGCAGCACCTGTGGAGAAGAGCAGAGTAATCAGACTGAAATCAGGACTAAAGGAGCCAAAAGAAGATGGGAGGAGCCACAGGTGTCCTAAATCACACAAATCAGCTCCCAGCAGAACAAACAGACACTCGTTAATACCCCAACCAACCACAAGAGGACCCACGGGGTCATCACAGAGGTCATCAGGAACATCATTTAAAGCTGATCTCCCAGTGAAATGGATCTGAGGTTTCTTCTGGAACACATGTCCTCTGTTCACTCTGCAGAAGGGAAAGCCAAACCCAAATGAATACATGTACTTTTCATATTTGATGGTTTCATGATGGCAGCAGCTGTCCCTGTATTCATTAACCAGAATCCTGTTTGTTCACACAGTTTGGAGGCACTGGGTCTAAATTCAGACACAGAACACAACACAGATAAAGAAGAACAAATGGTGATGAATTGAATGTAATCTGTTTGTGTTTGGTCTCATTTGTTCTTTGGTCAGCAGATGTTGGTCTGCAGGAGGTTTTAGATGAACATAAGATGAGTCTGAGGAGGATATGTGAACATGTGACTGAAGGAAGTGATGGAGCAGGAGGTGGAACCCTCCTCAGCAGGATCTACACTGAGCTCTACATCACAGAGGGGCGGAGTGAAGAGGTTAATACCCAACATGAGGTGAGGCAGCTGGAGACGGCTTCCAAGATCCGCCATGACACTCCCATCAGGTGCCAGGACATCTTTAAAGCCTTAGCTGAGCAGCAGGGGGCCATCAGAGTGGTTCTGACCAACGGCGTCGCTGGTGTTGGAAAAACCTTCTCAGTGCTGAAGTTCACTCTGGACTGGGCCGAGGGCCTGGAGAACCAGGATGTCAGTGTGGTGATTCTGCTTTCCTTCAGGGAGCTGAACCTGATCAGAGAGGAGCAGCACAGTCTTCTCACGCTGCTCCATGTTTTCCATCCAACATTACAGCAGCTCCCAGCAGAGCAGCTGGCCGGCTGCACACTTCTGTTCATCCTGGACGGCCTGGATGAAAGCAGACTGTCTCTGGAGTTCAGCTGTCAGGTTGTGTCTGAGCTCACCCAGAAGTCATCAGTCAGCGTGCTGCTGACAAACCTCATCAGGGGGAACCTGCTTCCCTCGGCTCGCCTCTGGATAACCACACGGCCCGCAGCGGCCAATCAGATCCCTCCTGCGTGTGTCGCCAGGGTAACAGAAGTACGAGGCTTCACCGATGCCCAGAAGGAGGAGTACTTCAGGAGGAGGTTCAGAGATGAAGAGCGGTCCAGCAGGATCAGCTCCCACATCCAGGCATCCAGGAGCCTCCACATCATGTGTGGAATCCCAGTCTTCTGCTGGATCACTGCTACAGTTCTGGAGCACATGTTGACCCCCGAGCAGAGAGCAGAGCTGCCCAAGACCACCACTGACATGTACTCCCACTTCCTGCTGGTTCAGACACAGAGGAAGAAGAACAAGTACCACCAGGGACCTGAGGCGGGTCCACAGGGGCTGACGGAGGCTGACGGGGACGTTCTCCTGAAGCTGGGGAGGCTGGCGTTTGAACATCTGGAGAAAGGAAACATCATGTTCTACCAAGAAGACCTGGAGCAGTGTGGGCTGGATGTCCCAGAGGCATCGCTGTATTCAGGAGTTTGTACAGAGATCTTCAAAAGAGAGTGTGAGATCTTCCAGAAACCAGTTTACTGCTTTGTTCATCTGAGTGTTCAGGAGTTTCTGGCTGCAGTCTACATGATGCACTGCTACACCAACAGGAAGGTGGAGGTGCTGAAGAGCTTCCTGGGAAAATACTACAGTTACTCATCTCTGGATGACTTCCTGAACAGAGTCATGGGGAAATCCCTCGATAGTAAAAATGGCCACCTGGACCTGTTTGTCCGCTTCCTTCATGGCCTCTCTGTGGAGTCCAACCAGAGACTCTTAGCAGGCCTGCTGGGTCAGACACAGAACAGTCCAGAAACCATCCAGGAAGTCATCTACAACCTGAAGATGATGAACACGTCTAAAATTTCTCCTGACAGAAGCATCAACATCTTCCACTGTCTGATGGAGATGAACGACCTCTCAGTTCATCAGGAGATCCAAGAGTTCCTGAAATCAGAGAACAGATCAGAGGAGAAACTCTCTCAGATCCACTGCTCAGCTCTGGCCTACATGCTGCAGATGTCAGAGGAGGTTCTGGATGAGTTGGACCTGAAGAAGTACAACACAACAGATGAGGGACGAAGTAGGCTGATTCCAGCTGTGAGGAACTGCAGAAAGGCTCGGTGAGTTGATGTGTTCATTGACTTCATGAGTCAGTGCAGATTAGTAGCTTAGTTCCCTAAAAGCCGTTTCTGCACATGAACAGCAGAGATGTTCTGGAGAACCTGCAGACAGGTTCATCTGGACCTTTCCCACAGTTGCTGCTCACATGTGCTTCACAGCAGCAGACCTACTGTTGGAGGCAGGAAGCCAGCATTAACCTGCTGTTTCCACTGTTTCCCATGTAGGCCTGCTTTCGGCCCACATGGCCGGTCCCCAACACAACCAGAAGCTAAGAAATCTGGCCAGTTTTTCAGATCGGCACATAAAGAGTGTTTCCATGGCAACCTGACTCACAGGAGAGAATCTTGGACAGATTGGGCCCAGTTCCCAGCTCACTGGAAATGATGCAACAGAAATCTGTGGGAATATGTTGGAACAAGTATTTTGGGGGTTTAAAGTTTTACTGAACTGGATCATTAAGAGCATTTGTCAGAATAAAAGTTTTTGTTGGTAAAATTGTGATGGTTGGATCAGCAGAAGGTTTTATAGGTGAGCAGCCTCAGTCGGGTCATTTCATTGGTGGCTGTTGGAGGTATTGATTGTGAAAGCTTTGGCTCAACAGTCTCTGCCGTCATATCTTTTACTTCATAATGTGCCGCACATTTTCAATGGGAGACAGGTGTGGACTGCAGGCGGGCCAGTTTAGTTCCTGCACTCTGCTCCTATGAAGCCACGCTGCTGCCACACCTGCAGAATGCGGCCTGGCATCGTCTTGCTGAAATAAGCAGGACGTCCCTGAAAAAGCCGTGTTGCTCCTGTTTGGAGCTTTCAGCATTATAGGCGGTAAGGTGAACCCCGTTTTCGTTTAGGCTCGCTCCGTGCTCTCCGAACTACATGCCCGTTAGCTGATAAAAATGACCAACTTATTTTGCACATATAAAAAAAAGTTTCACGTCACAGAATCCTGTACTTTTTTTAAACCGAGACGTTTTCTGAAGATATTTTCCGCAGGGCTGAATGACGATTTTGACGTCACAAGACACCACGTGACCGCGCTGGACCAATCACGTTGCCGATTTACGACAACAAACTGGAAAAATGACAACATGCCTGGTGCTGTCAAAACTAACCTACAGAAAGGAATCTCGCAAAATATCATCTTAAAGTGAACATAAAATAATAATTATCAACGATAATGCTCATTCATGTGTTTCTGAATTGAGCCAATTTAGCCATTTACCATTCAGGTATTCATTTACTGATTTATTCACTGATAACTATACAACACATAACAAAATCAAAACAAGTAGGGCATACACATCAACCGGCATAAACTTATGTACATAACCATAATAAAAGGAATGATACAAATGGAATAGAATAAAGGTAAAAAAAAAAAAAAACGCACGCACACACATACACTATTCCTCACTGTCAGTGTCAGGGCAGCTGTCATCTTCTTTATCCTCTGTTTCCTTTGTGGTGTTTGAACAGCTGGAACACCTGCACAAGTCTACTTTATTAATACTTTATTAATCCCAATTTTGGAAATTGTTTTGTTGCAGCAGCATACAGTATATGAAAACAATTAAAGTAGTAAAAAACAAGCAAATAGAATAGAATAAAATAAATATAAAATAAAATAAAATAAAATAATATAAAATAAATAAAAATAGTGAATAAACATTTGCTATATACAAATCTACAGTATTTTTTGTTTTTTGTTATTGTTTTTTAGGAGAGACTTCAAGCCTATTGAGGTTGAAGTTCTCTTCCAGCCAGAGGGGAGGTGTTGTATATGGTGATGGCTGCTGGTAGGAAGGATATCCTGAAACGGTCCTTGTGACAGTGGAGCTGGATGAGCCTGTTGGAAAAGGAGCTCCGCTGTCCAACCAGCAGCTGGCGGAGAGGATGGGTGGGGTTATCCATGATGGATAACAGTTTGTTCAGTGTCCTCCTCTCCACCACCGATTCAAATGAGTCCAATCTTTTGCTTTACACATGACCTTATTATTTTAGCCTGATAATTTGCCCTTTTGCAGTGCTGGTGGAGGGCATCACTTGTTGGGGGGATAGATAATTCTGGCAAGGCTGATGATGCCATACAGAAAGCTTTGTACCTAGCCTCATTGATGTTTTCTGCGGTTGGCTGATCGTACAAATGGCATACATATTTGCAAAGTAATGCAAATGTAGAGTGGTCCAAGTTAAATTCAGTCCCCAGATTTCTGAAAGCCTTCAGGTAGACATCTTTCTCGCATGCCACAGCAAATGTCTTCTTTTTGCCTTGTGGTATCACACCCAGTGAATGTATGGATCCCAATCAAGGCTGAACACACACTGGCTCCGAGAGCTGATGACACCTTGGTAATGTCCATTATGCGTGTTCTGTTGCCCGTCCCTGTGAAAAAGTACAAGCTGCATGGCAAATCTTTCTGCAGACTCACAGCAATGACTGCTACATCAGTGTCAGGGCTCTTAATAATGACAGTCTTATGTTCCTGTGCAGCATGTTGTGCATGCAAAAACACCAGTGTCACATTCTTCGTGGTCACACTGCAGGTCTTCCACAGCATGAACAGACTGCACACCTTCCAGTACAGTCACACAGTGACATTGGTGTTGATGTGCTATGTACAAGCTGAGGTTTCTTCCCACTGCTGTAAGATCAGCATGTGGCCACGCATCGTATAAGAACTCAGCAAGTGCTTCTTTATTTGTTCCTTCTGATTCCTTCCATTCCACCTTGTGCAGGTGAAATTCTGTGTTTCCTCATGCTTAACAGAAGATATGTGCATGTAACAAATCTTTCGGTCAAAATTTCGTCTTCTTCGGTACTGCTGGATGATCGCGCTGCTGCTGCGGTGCTGTTCCTGTTTACCAGCTCAGCTGACATACCAGCTATCCGATTCGTTCATTCTGATGACGTCTCAACCGTGGCACCTCTCGCGAGCCAAACTGTTGTTACGCCTGCCGAAAATGTACATACGCCTTGCCAGGCACTAGTTATTCCTTTAAACATTGCGAACTAAAAAAGTACTGTGTTCTGAGCGGCGAAACTTTTTTTTAAACCTCAACATAACTCAAATCTTTTTATGAGCTGAAGCGTGTTTGGTTCGGAGAGCGCGGAACAAGCCTGGTGTTCTGAAGGAGTTTTTGAGGTTCACCTTACGGCCTATTAATGGCGCCCTCACAGATGTGCAGGTTACCCACGCCATGGGCACAAACACAGCCCCACGCCATCACAGATGCTGGCTTTGGAACTTTGCTCTGGTACAATCTGGATGCTCCTTTTCCTCTTTAGCCCAGAGGACACCACGTCCATGATTTCCACAAACGGTTTGAAATGTGGACTCAGACCACGGCACAGTACTGAATGCTAGCAGCTTTTATAGCTGCAGATTAGAGATATTAAGACATCCATCTGCAGTGAAACGCAGACGCCATCATCTGAGAAGACGGCGTGAACTGTGGCCTTTGCACAGAATGTAAATATACGAGGGGAAAGCTCAAAGCGTACAGCCTGCAGTGTTGGAGCTGATGTCTCCGGAGACATAATGATGTTGCTCTGTGGCAGCTTTCAGACCCCTGGAGAAGCTAACTGGCGCTTAGAAGCTTCTTAGAGTGGATTCTTCCTGTATATGGGTGTGAACAGTCCCAGCTGACCGTGGTTAGCAAAGAGATCGTCTTTCAGCTGTAAATGTTCACTAAGCTGAAATTTTTATAAAGATTCTGGAGTCAAATGAAAGATGTAAGAATGTAAAAATGGTTTTCTGAACAAGACGTCCTTATTCTGACTTTGGGATCAGATCAAACATGTTTTCAGTCTGAATGTGACACCACATTTCCTTCTTTATCTGCAGATTAGAGAAAATAATGAAGAAAAGTCAGTTTAAAGGAGCTCAGGTCTGAGAGACTGAAGAGATTAATGATGTCGTGTCAAACACAGGAAGATGAGATCAATCACAGATGTGAAGAACAGATGTTCATCAGAGGACATTACATTCACATCACTGTGTTCAGTTAGAATATGAGTTCAGTTGGTGTTTATAGTGTAGATTGTCTGATTTTAGTAGAACTAACTTTACATTTTCTCTCATCACAGACTTGCTGATTGTGATAAACTCTCAGAGACTGAGTGTGAAGTTGTGGCCTCTGCTTTAAAGTCCAACCCCTCCCATCTGAAACAACTGGACCTGAGTCACAATGAGCTGTCGGATCCAGCAGTGGAACATCTGGCTGCTGGCCTGGAAAGTCCAAACTGCAGACTGGAGGCTCTGAGGTCAGTTCACTGCAGCTCTTTCACTTCTTCTGTTTTAGTTGAAATGATTTAGTGATGTGTGGAAATATCCAAACATTCAGTGTTTCCACATGTCTAAATGAATCCTCCCTTCCATCCTTTTCACCTGCCAAAGCAATTCTTTCCTCACTTTCACACACTGAAGCAGAGCTGTTCCTTAGAAAAATGATCCTGGTAAAAATCATTTTTCTTCAGTCATAAAAGGAGAGAAAACACTTTAGATCAGAGGTAAAAATGGAGCAGCTGAAATGTAGCTTTGACTCACCTTTCTGGTCCATCTGAGAGATGTTTGATTAGTAAAGTTTGGAAAGCTGGATGAAGATTAAACTGCAACAAACTGACAGATCTGCTGCTTCTGCTGCTCATTTGAACAGGACAAATGTGCAGAGTTCAGTCACTTTAACTCCAACGACTCAGTCTGCTTTGGGCTTTAGCCTCCACCCAGTAATTAGTGACAGACTGGAGGAAATGGCAAAGCGCTGACTCTGCACTTTATTTTAAACATGAAGGATGAAAAATCTCCAAAGTTGAGAGGATCACATGCTAAAAGAATCCATCACAAAGTGCAGAAACCAGAGAGGAATTCAGAATTACACCACAGAAGAAGAACATGCTGCACACACTCATCTCAGGACTTATTTCCCTTGCTGCTCCTTCCAAATGGTCATTCTTGCTTTACTAGTGGTTTAAATAATGTGGTAGAATAACTGAATCTGGTGATGCTCCGATCAGCATTTTTTGGACTGATCACCGATCACCAAAAGCATGATCTGCCCGATTGCCGATCACTGCCGATCACGGAAGGAATCGGACATTTCCATGCCTTTCATCTAGCAGAGAGTGCACCATTTATAGAAATTAAACCGCCAGAGGTAGCTGGGGACATGTAGAACAAGAATCTGGTGGAGTTGGCAGAGAACATTTTGATTTGGTTCTAAGTGAAGTTTTCAAATCTGACTATGCAGAAATGAGTTTGATTCTGAATATGCTTCAATAATTTTGTTCTATCATTTTGTTTTAATCATTAAAAAGAATGTAGTAAAAAAACAACCAAGTAATGACGGGTATTCCAACAAATGAAAAATCAACATCGATATAGATTTCTGAGTTTACGGGGTGCACTTGAATGCACCATAAATCCGCTCACACGCTTTACCGTATGACGCGATGTAAACGGGCACTCGATTTTCAAGTGTAGCTAGCGTGACCGTGCCTCTCCGAAGCGCAGATGGCGTGACCGCAGTAAGTTTCACATCTTTCTGACACACTTTGAAGAAATTCCAGACAGGAGAGGTCATGCTGTCGAGATGCACTGTAGAGGTTTTGCCTGTTCGGTTCTGTACAGTCACGTACCACATTAGAAAGTGGTCGCTAGTAATTTACGTCACGTGATCGGCTTTTTGATCGGCATATTTTTCCGATCGCCGATCAGGCTATTTTTGGACATTATCGGCCGATCGATCGGAGCATCACTAGTTGAATCATTTCCAAAGATGAGCACTAGTGGCAGAGCCGGATCCAAATATGATATTTGGAAAGGCACATATAGCTGATTAAAGTCAGTTTCAGCCTGCATCCTGTTGGCTTCAGCTCACATGTTTTATTCTTTATTCAGATTGGTGAACTGCATGTTGTCAGAGATCAGCTGTGCTTCTCTGGTCTCAGCTCTGAAGTCCAACCCCTCCTCCCATCTGACAGAACTGGACCTGAGCAGGAACACCATCGGTGACTCTGTAGAGAAGGAGCTGAGCAGCTTTCTGCAGAGTCCACACTGTGGACTGAAGACTCTGAGGTCAGACACCATGTTTTAGTTGTGTGTTCAGATTAATATGATGTGAAAGTTGTGCTGGTCTTCATGGTAAAGTCTGTGTTCTTCTTCTGGGCTTTAGTTGATGAAATGATGATCCATTAAATAATAAGAAAACAGTGAATCTGTCAGACAGAAACAAATCTAGAATCACCGGCTGATGCTTCCAGAGGTCCAGAGTTGGTGAATATTTCCAACAGCCCATTAATCAGCTGATACTAACAAACTCCCCTCCAACTCTGTTGGAAATGAACAATCTTTGACTTGGTTAGAAAACAGCTTTCATCACAGCAGCAGTTGTCTTCAGTCAGATTCATTCATGATGACAAAATGCAGCCAAACAGCTTCTCCCACTGATAACTGAAAGGAAATCACTTTCAGTTGAGCTTTATTTCATGAATTCTATCAATAATTCCCTGTTACACAATGCCAAGGCCAACTGAAGGTGATGCTGACATTTAGTGACTGTGGGGGAAACACAGAGAAGAGTTTATCAGAAGAAGAATAACAGGATTGGACGATGGCTGAGAGAACAGCTGTGAGCTAACTTGTTGCTAGGTAACGGCAGATGGAAGGAAGCTGTGAGTGTGTGTGAGCAGCTTTCCATCAGGTGAGAAATGTGTGAAAACATGCAGCAGAGTCAGTGTTTGATAGCTGTGCAGCCAAAGAGAAGCTGAACAGGTGAAGTGCTGCGACCCTGTGCAGGTGAGCCCAACACAGACACAAAGGATGATCACTGAGCTGCCATGCAGGAGGGAGGCAGGGACTGCTGCATCACTGCAGATACATGCTGTTCTGTTCCCCTGCCGGCTGTGTGCCAGCTGTTCCAGCTGTTTCATTCAGTCAGAGCTCAGAGAGCTGTGAGCAGCATGTGAGTGAATGCAAGCTGAGAAACAGCAGATAAGAAACATTAAGCTTCATCACTTTCTGTGAGGAACAAACAACCAGATTCAAAGTGCAGCAGAAGTTTATTTCACTTTGAATGTAAGTTTCATTCTTCTTTCATAGGTTTTATTAACACTTTAGTCCCATTTGTCCATATTTGAGATGTTTTCTGTTTTCAGATTCACAAACTTTCTGTCAGATTCTGAACTTTTTTCCACCTTCTGACCCGTTTTTTCACTTTCAAACTTTTGCTGCTGACCTGCTTTGAGAGCCCGGACGTCAGCTGACAGGGGGGTTAAATCCTGACTGCCAGAAGAGCAGAGGAGGCTGAAGGGACCCCCATCATGCTGCCTTCAGGGACTGTGGGAACTGCAATCCTTTCTTAGACACCTCCTGCACTCTATATTTCCATGAGTGCTGGTGAAAATAACCTGCAGCACTGACACACTTTGTTAATGTCAGCTGGTTCTGTCAGCACTCAGCACAGATCAGCTGCTCATCCTCCATGA